>NW_022475279.1:0-265567 GCF_009193585.1 Aspergillus caelatus
TTTTTGTTTTTCTTTGTGACGGTCTAGAATATGTGCAAGGGCATAATAAATGTTTTAACAGACTTGGACACAGTATCTTGTTGGTGGAGTCAATAGGCGAATGGCAGGTAAAATGTCAGAAATATATAATGACATGCATAGCACAATCTATGCCACCATATGCATACGGAAGCACATATTCACCTTTCACAAGCCATGGACAGAACCAGACCAGCCTATATTACTATCATGTGCTTATAGATACTCCTGAGGAAATGAATTACACATGATGAGATCCAGGGTCTTCCAGCCACAGGTACCTAGGTCCCTTAGCTGACTAGTACTACTAGTATATCACCAGTGAGACCGGACAGCTTGCTACAAATGCCAAATGCAACCTAGTCGCTCCGATCATATGGGAAATAGGATGAAAATAGACGCAAAAGTACGATGCACGGGGTTGGCGCTAGAAAATCCCATGCCGGTCGAGTGTTGGGGGGTAATGTTAGGATGTATCGATTTTAAAATTTGGGAACCTGGTGCTTGACAGAGAGACGGGGCCAAGAAGAGCGATTGTTGGCTAGACAGACGGCGCTCAGACCAACGGGGGCGGATCCAATGCAAAAGGGGAAACGAAGAGAAGGAAAAGTCTCTGCGTTTGAGTGAAGGCCAAGGCGTTGTCGAGAGAGGAGGTGTCGCTTCATAAGAGACTTGGTGTTTAGTAATGCATGATTCATGTATTTTATCCATCTTCGTGAGGTTTTGTAAACCATGTTTTATTTTGGTTTATTCTATTCTATTTATTTTATTTATATAGAATATATATTTTTTTTTGTTGATAATTCTTTTTTAAAAAATAAAATATTTAGAGAAATTAAAATAACCTTTCTCTGAATAAGTTTAGAGGATCATCATTGAGGCGTCGATAATAATAAACGATCTTCTAGGACGAGGATACTGTCAGGAAGAGTAAGTAAACTAAAGCAAGTACAGTACACAGTGTAAGAGACATGAGAGAGCGACAGAAAGTGTGACCCGCAATCACATGCCGTCAGCCCACTTCCCACTAACTCACACTGGAACATCATTTGCGTTTCCGGATTCAACGTCCATCAAATCTTCTCGCGCGCCACGACGATAACGCAATTTGACAGGAAGGTCCAAAGATCATTCGATTTGCGATTTCACCTTATCTCTCCATTCCAAGGAACCAGTCCGGTTACCCATGATGTCTGGTTGACCCTCAGGCAACCCAGATTGAAAGATATTCCAGACTCATCCGTTTCATGGCCCTGGTTCGAACTGCAACCAGAGGACGATCGGGCCGACCGTGCGAACAAATAAGACTATGCTGGACTATCTCTGGACGATATTCTAGGCTGATGAGATGCCAATGATGAGCCGGGCCTGTAGCCGTAGTGTAACACTATTTGATTCTAATTTATTTTTGTTATTTTTTATAATTTTTTTGCCCCTCCGCTTGCGTTCAGTCACTTTACGGATCCGCTATCACATGCTTTTCTACTTCTTATTACTTTTTTTATTATCGTCGATTCTTAATAGCAAATTCTATCTGATGTGATTGTTTGATACCTCGAAGGCTAATAAATATCCTCGTTCCCTGGCCCTTTCCTTCAACTGACTGACTTTATCTTGACCCTCCCTACTTTCTTCTCTTCCCCCCACCAAGCTTCTTTTATATAACACCTGCCCTCCTACCAGTGGCATTCGACCTGTCTTATTCTCCGATAGTTCGTGGCTTACACATTCCTACTTCCTCAGGTATGCCATGCAATGCACTTCGCCGATCCCCATCCAGTTCCATCCCATAAACTAACCTTCCACCCTTCATAGCAACCGATGCCTCACGCAGAGCCAAAGAAGATGGGTGAAAACGCTGTCAACGGCGAGAAGGTACACTCGCACTTCATCGACGTAAGCCATGCCACCATCTTGATTTATTCTGGACTATCACTCACCCTTCATACAGCACCTCACATCCTACCCCGTCGTCTCCGACTCCATTACCGTCTTCAAGAGCAATAAATACGGTGCCAAGTCCATACAGTACGCCGACCAGAGTTATGACCGCATCGCAAAGCCCTTCCTCCCCTACTTCTCCAAACCCTACGGCTACATCGCACCCTACCTGGCCCGCGCAGACTCTCTCGGCGACCAAGGACTGTCTCAGATCGACTCGCGATTCCCTTTCATCAAGGAGGACACCGATAAGCTCCGGAACACCATCTACGACAACGCCACCTACCCGGTGCGATTCGTGGGCGATGTCAAGACCCATGTCTTTGACACCTACGGATCCGAGTATAAGAAGTGCGGCGGCGACGGCGTGGTGGCCAGCGGCAAGGCGTTGATCACGACCAGCCTGGTCCTATCGCAGGAGTCCCTGGGCTTCCTCAGCTCCTTGCTGCAGGCCAAGAAGGAGCAAGTGAAGGACGTGGTCAACGACAAGACCAACCAGGCCAACAACTAGAGATGGATGGTGTTTAATTTTCAACGGAGGGTTCTTTGTCCAGCAGGCTTTTATGTTTAATTTCTGTTTTTAGAAGGGTGTTCTTCTTTTCTTTTCTGCGCAGCTACTTGATTGATTCATTTTACATTCCAGGATGCCGGGGTCATGTCTCATGGCCACCAGTTCTTTTGATACACTACCAAACCTCTTATGATATCAATACCCAATTGAATCTCACCTCGAACCAAGCCGTAACCACTACACCAAACCAAAACAAAACAAAACAATATAATATCCCCTCATGAAAAGCAATAAAAAGAAAACAAACCAAAACAATACTAAAATAAGAAAAAAACAACACCAACACAATGGTGCAACAGTAGTAAAGAAAACCTTCAATCAACTGATTCTCGCAGATCACATGTGATCGAACATGTGACTGCACAATCGAGCTCAATCACGGTGCATCCCAGATAAGCCTAGCGCCATATCCACTCGCGTCGCGTCACTAAATTAATCAGTATCAATATCTGATAACTCGATAACGACTCAAATCTACTCGACCTCTATTCAACCCATTATCCCACCAGAAAAGAATACAAAACACAAAAAAATGCCCCTCATCCGCAAACGCCGTGCCGTAAGCTCTCAACCCCATAAAAAGAAACCAAACCAAACCAAACCAAACTAACAGACCCAATTCCAAAGGACCCCCCACCTACTCACCCCTCAAACTCCTCCGCACCAGAATCATCATCAGGGTCCGAAGAAGAACAAGACCAAGGACCAACCCCTCAACGCCGTCGCACAACAAACCAAACCCAAGCATCCGCCTCCGACAGCGACGACGATGCAACCCACCACCCGAGCAGCACAGACGTGATGGTGAAGAAGATGGTCCGACTGGCCCTGGCCTGCGAGTATGCGCGGCTGCCGATTCGCAGGGCGGAGATCGGTGCGAAAGTGCTGGGCGAGCAAGGGGCGAGACAGTTCAAGGTGGTGTTTGAGGCAGCGCAGAAGGTTTTGCGGGAGAAGTTTGGCATGCAGATGGTTGAGTTGCCGGTGAGGGAGAGGGTTACGATTCATGATCGGCGGGGTGAGTTCTTTTATCTTCCATTTTTTTTTTTTTTTTTTATTTCGTTGTGGGGAAGGATTGGTTATGTTCATGTTCAGTTGGTGGAGTGGATTGTGAAGTGCGAATGGGTGCTAACATAGATGGATAAATATAGCGGCCCAAAAAGTCGAAAAACCCTCCTCTTCAAACAAATCCTGGATCGTGGGAAGTACATTACCAGCCGCGTACAGACGTCCGGAGATTCTACCACCGACGAAGGCCCCGTGGGAGAGTACCTATACCGGATTATATTCGTTTATTATCGCCGTGATCTTGTTAAACGGGGGATCATTACCGGAGCAGAAGCTGGAGCGGTATTTGGCGCGGACGAACGCCGATACGTATACGCCGATTGATCGGACGGATCGGTTACTGCAGCGGCTGGTTAGAGACGGGTATCTGATTCGCCTGCGGGAGATGGATGGCGGCGAGGAGGTGATTGAGTATATGGTGGGACAGAGGGGGAAGATGGAGGTTGGGACTGCGGGCGTGGCGGGCTTGGTGAGGGAGGTTTTTGGGAGTGGGAATATGACGGCGGAGCAGAGGGAGGATTTTGAGGGGAGGTTGGCGAGGAGTTTGGGTATTAAGCAGCCTGAACCGCGCGAGGAGGAGGAAGGGGAGGAGCAGAATGGGGATGTGGAGGGGGAGGGAACGCAGCGAAGACAGTCGCAGAGACGTAGGAGAGCGGAAGAGGAAGAAGAAGAAGAAGAAGAAGAGGAAGAGGAAGAGGAAGAGGAAGAGGAAGAGGAAGAGGAAGAGGAAGATGAAGAGGATGGGGATAGTGATTGAGGTTTATTGAAATGGTGGTCATGTTGATGTTGTATTTGTGGTTTTTTTGTTTGATACCCTAGCAATGGTACAGATATTGGATATGACACTTTCCAATCGCTATTTTACATGAATGGTATGTTGTCAAAGAACTAGAAGCAATCCCTGCCATGCCCAAGTTAACAAGACAGATTGATGACATGCAAACGAATACAACCAACCGGTATAGTACTGACTAGCCTGTCATACCAAGGCAACCAATATCATGGATGACAGAGCAAGACGCATAACTAGGACTGGCACAGCCTGAGCTCAGTCTACAGAATCTCCCTGACTACTTGCTACCATGTCACGACTATGCACAAAAAACACTCAACCATCCACAAGTATCTGTCCAATAAGCCTAGAATCAAACTGCTTCTAGACATACTATGAGTAGTACCAAAGTACAGTGTATCACTTCGCAAGACGACAGATGATACACCGGAAGAGTCCAGTGATAGGCCATGTACAAGAACACGCGCCCAAGCTGTATTACACGAGGGACAGGCTGGGCAGTAACTACATAAGAGACAATTTGGCAGATGCTACTTAGCATTACAAAGTATTTGATCTGACCACGCATGTCTATTTATACCATAAGGTATAAAAGCTGTTCATGACAAACAATTTTTAAACTTCCAGGTCAACAAATGCCAGTGTCTTTGCTAGATCAAGGCCAATCGGAGATATTGTTGGCGACGTTGAAGGGGACTTTAAGGCAAGAAATTAGTGCTAACGATGACTATGGGCAGAAATAACCCCTTGGCTGGAGATATGTCCTTTCTTCTTGGCTATCCCAGCCCTGGAGGTTATCGACTGTCAAGCACCCCACTAACAGCGATCAGATCAAGGAGTAGTTTAATATACCTAGAATTCATGAACAAGGTGAATATGCGAGATTCGTAAATCGAAAACCTTCCCGGATTGGGTTAGGAGAGCCGGTTGTTTCAGAGTGGGACATGTAATTTTACTCCCAAGCCCTAATTGTAGTCCATCTACCGATGGTGGGTCTGGCATACTTACTGTCTGTTAAGCACCTGCAAGCATTTCCCACCAATCTTTTACTCAGGTCATGGTTGGTCAACGGCAGTTGACTACCGGATATACTCCGTGCATTAATTAAAAGTCCAATATAATAATAGGGGCTGTTGGATCAATCGAGTTTTGCACTAAACGCTGCTGTTTAAACCAGACAACTAACGGGACTTAGTTCAATCAATATGAAACGGAAGCCTTCGCGCCTTTCTCCATGGCTTAAACATAGCCTAAAAGCCGATGTTTTAAAAACAAATTGCTCCTTGTCACTTCCTTTCTCCAATCCATCGCTGAAGATCTGGAATCTTTCGCCTGGATTATACATTCGTTTATTCATTCACTCATTGACTGGGGGGGATCCTTTAATTCTTTCACTTCTACATACATAGTTCTTATTACTATTTTTATCACAATGAAATTCTCTTCTTCTCTGGCTTTGACAGCCTTCTTGACCGGCACTGCCCTTGCCGGCCCCCACGGCCAAGGCCTTAGAGCTCGGCGCTTCCAGGGCCCAGGCTGGCTAGGCGAAATCGACATTGACAGTCTCTCCGAAGCGCAAGCCGAGCAGCCCAGTGCCCAAATCACGGCAGCTCCCCAAGCCAAATCCAAGGCCATCGCTCACAGCCAGGCCCAATCCGAAGACAACTACATAATCAACGAGAACTGGGCGGGAGCAGTGCAGGAAACGGCTCCCGCAGCCAGCGCGACCTACAGCTACGTCGCAGCGACCTTCACCCTCCCCTCTGTGACGCCAACAGCCGCCTCATCCTCTGAAACACAAGCTGTGTCCTTCTGGGTTGGCATTGACGGCGCTACCTCCGGTGACGCTATCTGGCAAGCCGGCGTCGACATCTACGTGCAAAACGGTCAGCCCTCCTTCGCAGGCTGGTACGAGTGGTACCCAGCCAATTCGGTGGATATTGACCTTGAGTTTAACTTCGGAGATGTGGTCTTCACCAGTGTCGAGTCGACTTCGAACAGTGAGGGTGTGGCTGTTATCGAGAACTTGACTACCGGCAAGAATGCCACGGTTACTGCCTCTGCTCCGGCGGCGACTGCGACTTTGACTGGTCAGAACGCCGAGTGGATTCTGGAGGATTTGGCGGTTGACGGTGATGGATTGACGTTTGTGAACTTTGGTGAGGCTGCTTTTACTGGATGCGTTGCTAAGGCGGATGGTAAGGAGTACGGCCTTGACGGATCAGCACTTTATGCGGTTCAAGATAGCTCGAGCAACACTGTTCAGGCTGTTCCGACTATTGTTAGTGATTCGGAGTTGAAGGTTACTTATCAGTAATTGCCTGAAGGGTGGTGCAATTCTCTGTTAACTATACCCTGAGTTATCTAAATGCTTGTCTGATTTAAAGATTGTATTAATATGTCTGATGGATTCCAGTTCAAGTTCCTCTGTGATGTACAAAGCTTCCTACTGTTTACTGGACATATAAACATAGTACAGGACGCGGAAGGCTGTACATACTGTAGCCAGCAAGGAAATAAATAGTCACTGTGAGCTGTCACGCCCAGGCTACTAAAAGAGTATCAGCACTAAGTTTAGGGTCGCAGCCCTATACCGTTCAGCTTGGGTTCCTTTCTGAAGAGTGCTAAACGCTATAGTTTAAAGGATCGATGACGAAGGAGCTTGATAGTTATAAAACCAAACCGAATATAAACAAGACGGTTTCCAATTTGATATTTTCTTGTAGGTTACATCCAACTTGGATGTAACAGACCCGCGTGCAGCCCCTGGTCCCCTGCGCAAATTTGAGACTTCTAGTTTAGATACTTTTGTGCCATAATCTCTCTCGGCACAAAGAACTTTCGAGGATAAAATACGGACCGGAGATTATTAGATAGAGTTACTAATTCTGCGTTGGGAACCGTCTCCCTAGCACCGGAGGACCGATTGGTTTCTCATCTAGAACTTTGTTCTGATGCACCCGCTCAATTTCGTCAAAAGGTCCAAATATATTTGGTGACTCAATATTGCCATGCATCTGGACTGGAACGCTGGATAGTTGTTTTCGTGAAAGCCCGATAGAGTACAACGCGTTCTCCATTTGCGGAAAGGGGTTCCGCGCGCTCCCAAGCCCTATTCCATTGATGGACATCCCCAGTGTTTCCTCTTCTGCATCGAATAAGTCGTCATGGGATTCATCCTCGAATTGCCTGTCAGGTTGACAGAATAGCTTACTGTTCAGAAGTGTACTGTTGAGTAGCTTACTGTTGAACAATTCCTCTAGCTCCTGGTCAAACGGACTGAGGGTGTGGTTCGAGTGTACCGATAAGTGCATTGTTGGTGTCATGCCATCGTTGTCTTGCTTGTCCATACTTAGGCCAGCTTGTTGCAGAAATGCCACGAGCGCTTTGTGATGATGAGAAACAGCAGGGAACAGCGCAGTTTGCCCGTCACTATTTGTTATATGGAGGTCCGCCCCGTAGCTGACGAGAAGCTCTGCCATGGCCCGAAGGTCTTCCTCCCCTTTAAGCCGTTCACCCGCTACTTGGTTGGACCTTTCATATTCAAGATATTTGTTGTCCCGCGTAACAGGTCCACTGTTCAGGCTCCCAACGTAAAATAGAGGCGTGTTGCCGTTGCGGTCGACCATATCAATGTTGATTTCTGGGTGCTGAAGAAGGACTTCGACCTTACTTCTCTGGCCATCTTCCACAGCATAGGACAAGGGTGTCCTGCCATCGCAGTCATAGTCATTGGGGTCTGCACCCTCATTGAGCAGTAACAGGGTGGCTTCCCTTGTTGAGGCCCGCGATAGCACTGAACGACCATGGATATCCTTTCGCTTGATGCTGACTTTGCCCGTGGCCAGTAATAATTCCATAATACCCACATGGCCCCCGAAAGCTGCACAGCAAAGTGGTGACCGCCCCTCGGGAGGGGCAACTCGATCTGGATCTATCAAATTTTCCTGGCTTAGAAGCCATCGGACCGCCGCTTCATTTCCCAGCCGCGCTGCCATGGGAAGCAATGTGGCATCATCACGTAAACTTTGGTCGACCATGCCAGAATCCAGCAGTATATCAAGCATAGTGATATCGTTGTTGAAGGTAGCCCACCACAAGGCACTGTGGCCAGTCCTATGTGCCCAAGAAGGCTCAATGCCGTGGGTCGCAAGCAGTAACTTGACGATCTGTATTTTCCTATTTTGCACCGCGATGATCAAGGGTGTCTCCCCATCGCCATTGAAGTGGTTGGGATTGGCTCCATGTTGCAACAGCAGCCTGAATATATCTTCGTGGTCATTCTCCAGAGCGTACATGAGAGGCGTCTTCCGAAAGGAGTCCGGGAAGTCTGCTTCTGCACCATGATTCAGCAAGAGTCCAACCGTCTGCCGGTGCCCCATTTCAGCAGCATGCGAGAGTGGCGTTTGCCCTTTCCTTAGTGAGGGCTTGAAGTCTGGGTTGTGTTTTTGTGCCAGAACAGCATCGAAAGATTGATGCTCAAGAACCTGCGCATCAATGTTGACTCTACCTGTTTTCAAGAAGTGGTTTATGACCTCATTGTGCCCTCCACGGGCCGCCCAAGCAAGTGGTACCAATCCATCTTGATCACGGCGATCAGGTTCCGTGGTTTTTTCGCTCAGAAGAAGGCTGACGATGGCTCCATCTCCCCTTTCCGCAGCTCGAGATAACATACTTCTCTGATGCAACGTGTCCAGCTGGTTGGGGTTCAATTTGTCACACAAGGGCAGTAGTTGCCTGACGACAGACGTATGGCCTTCTTCTGCGGCCCACCATAATGCTGATCTCCCATCATTATCCACCATTTCCCACATGACACTTTTCACTTTCATAAAACGTTCCACTATCTCGCTGTGACCTTCAATTGCAGCCCAGATGAACGCAGATCGTCCGTAGAGACTCTCGCACGCGTTAAAATCCGCACCGGAGTCGAGTAGACGCGCCACAACAGACGGGTGTCCGTTGACCGAGGCTCGAATAAGGGGTGTATAGCCGTCAATATCTCTAGCATTTATGTCAATCGCGTTATTGGTGAGAAGTGTGTCCACGACTGATATATGCCCCTTGTCGGCAGCATGCCACAGTGGAGATCGTTTGAAGTAATCTGGAAGGTCGGGGACTTTTTGGTCATGTTCCATTAATTCCTGAACCACTTGAGTATGGCCACCCTGTGCTGCGAGAAGCAATGGGCTGTTCCCAATGCGGTCCCGCACGACGATTGTGGTCTCACCATGCGTGAGTATATACTTCACAATACTGACATGACCGCTCTCCGCTGCCCAGGCGAGGGGTGTTTTATGCTCTGAGTCACATGCAGAGAAATTGGAGAAAGGATATGGGAGCTGTCGGGCAACCTCAGTAAGCCCAAAGTGAGACACGATATGTGCTGCAGTCACTGATTTTGGGACCCGCTGGCTATAGTTAACATCGCCAATGTAGAGCTTCGAAGCCTTTAGAGCCTGGGAAGCGCTTTCTAGCTTCTCCTTCTGCGATAGGAATAGGAGAATACGTTTGACTAACTCTGTAGACTCGACCCTGGCATGATAGCCCCACCATTGAGCTGCATAGTGATAAAGAGGGTACAATGCTAACCGCTGTTCAAACGCATCGTCGTCGGAACACGGCCCTGAGGCGAATGTTTCTAATGACAAATAGGTAATGCATGTGTTTGCAATCTTCTCGTGAGCATTGTCGCCAGCCAATGTGTCCACGAGAAACTGCTTCGCTGTATAGTGCACAAGTTGAACTGCTTGGGTCATTGAACTGACTTCGACCAGACCACAGCATACGGAAATGATTGTGTCGATATCCGGGAGATCTTCATCATCCGGAGCACATCCATCGGTGTGAACTGATAGCGCCGTTTGAAGCTCCTTAACGGTGATCGAGTTTGTGGTACCTGTAATCCACTCAAGTGCAGTGTATGCAAGAGCTTTGTGCTCGGGATTCTGTTGCTGAATTCTCTTGTCTATTTGTTGGTAGGCGGAATTAATACCGTCTGGAAGATTAACTAGGGCAAGTTTGTAGGATTTAAGTGTTGTCTTATGAAGCAAAGACTCAAATAGTAGGTAGACTAGCAGAAACCTGGAGGGATCAGTTTGTGCAGTTTTCGGTGAGGACTTGAAGCAACATACATCCCCTTTGAGGCATGTGTTATACGGTCAACAGTTTCTTGAAACAAGCCAGGCGATCTTTGGGCCCATCCAGGAAGTTTGTGCTTGTTTGCTTGAAGATATATGTCGACATCATGATCGCTTGCTCGAATCTCAATCTCAGAACACTGCCTTGCTGTGAACTCTGCACGAATCTCGGAAATTGACCGGCTGGTGGCAAATATTTTGATGGAAGCACTTCCTTGCATCTGAAAAATGTGATGCATAAACTCCCTTCTTTCAACAACGGCCTGCTCATCAAGCCCATCGACTATTAAGAACGTGGTTTGGAAAAGCCCTAGGATATCAAGGGAATGCCGCAGTAGCTCGTGAATCGTGGGGCGTAGTTTACCGTCAATACATCTGAGGTAAAGGGCTTCAATACTTTCAGGGATTGGCCCTTTGATCTGCAGGAGTACTTGCTTTAGCAGGTCGCTAAGTAACAAATTTGCCTTCTGCTTGTCCTGAGTCTTATAGTCGCAGTATAGGTAGACGATCGCTACGTCGCCGCGCGCGGAAAACTCCTTCGTCACGTAGTCTATCACAAGGCTTGCCAGGAACGTTTTTCCTGCTCCAGGCATTCCCGAACAGAACAACAGATCTTGATCCGGGCCCAGCCATGTATGAAACTCTGTAGAAACGAAGAGCCACTCGCCGGTACACGGCTGGCGGCGACAGCGTATCTCGTTTTGCCTCACACGGAAGTCTAAGTCACTGAGCCATTGCGCTATTTTGTGCACAGTGGCTTCACGGGACCCATGTGCCAGCAGTGGTGTCAAGTTCTGAGGCTCCTTCATAGTCTGGGTCGGCGGTGTTCTAACACCCCCACCTTTATCAGCCGGAGTTCGAGAGTCAATGGGGAAGCACGAACCTCTGGATGTTGTATGTACTCACACAATGCTGATTGGCATGTAAAGAAAGAGCTCTCGTGCATAAGCCGCCGCTACCGCTGCTGCGTAGCCGTGCCATAGATTATTTTTATGCATGTCACAGTAGTCCGATACGCCTCGTATCACAAGCCAGGGGAAATCAGTCATCGCACCTGCTGCCTCCGTCTCAAAACAGTAAATATCATGCTGTTGCGCAAGGTAATCACGGAGACAGCCATTCTTTATAACCATTTCGCCCGATGCTATGGTTCCCCGGTGGATAAAAATAAAGGTGCCTTCTCTGCTTTGATCGCGATCAACCCCGCCCGGAGAAAGATGACTTCCTTGTATAACGAGCGCCTCACTGTGGTAGCAATTACAACCTTGCGATGATGTCGCCGCGGCCAGGTCTGGTATACAGTCCGCTGAATGCAGAATATCCTGACATATGCCCGGGTACCTGTAGCGCAGTAGCTGCGGGCGCGTTGTGTTGATGCGCTTTAGATTCGCTTTTATCGGATCGGTCATAAGGGTTGCACGTTTTGCAGCAAGCATCTGCGCAGCATTCAACAATGCTGCCGGCGGAGGCATGAGAAACCCCGTGCGTACAAATTGACCTGCTTCTGCTTTGCCATGGTCATATTGCACGGCCCCTGAATGAGGCCCGCTGGGTTTGCTCACGATCACATCGCCCAGCCGTATCTTTCCTTGATCACTTTCTGTGGGCACCCCTCCTCCGATTCCCACCAAGAGACCGTACTTCAGATTTGGAAAGCTTCGCCTCATATGGGTTACCACGGTAGCTGCGGATGTGTTCCCTGTAGCAGGAAGACCGGCAATCACCACATTGTGGCCCGCAATACTCCCCAGATGGTACACCGTTGGATCTGCGGCGGGCTGCGGTAGGCGCTCATGCTCTTCGTCTATCATTAACAAGGCTGCCGTTTGCTCCACCTCCAACGGGCTAATCCATCCCACGGTATAGTCTTGTGGTGTTAGTTTCTTCCTGTCCATAGTGAGGCGATGTTTAGATTATACTTGGCAGAGTCTGCGGGGTCTGTAGCTTGGAGACAACGTGCTACACGCTGGACGGGGCGAGATGTTTTTAATTTCCTCCCAGTTAGTGGCGGAGCGAGGCTACCTATAATTCAGCCCCCGAGAGAGAGCGAGAGAGGGTCAAGGATCGTCGGTCCTGCGCCGCCGCGACTACGCCGTGCCCTAACTTGAATTAGAATAGTCTATACGGATACAAAGGTGCTCAATGGAATAGTTTCCGGGTGGTTGCATCGCCCTGAGTGCGGAGAAACGTCTCCAATTCATGATGCACATGACATACCATTTATCAACGACAAGGCCATAGAAAGTTATCTCCGAGGTAAGGTATTGGTGAAGTGTATACCTCAACAAGCAACATTTTGAGACCGTACTACCCTAGGCTCGACAAGGTACTTATGTCTATTCCTCTCCCCTGATCGTCAAGATACACTAGTACAGGTTGGGAATATGCCCCGAAGGATCCCTGTAAATTGATATTGTATCACCTCTTACAGGGGAAAAAGTACCTAGAATTATACAGGATCGGACTAGAATTATCTTCCTTGATACAACCATCGATAGCAAATCACATACCTAACTAAACCATTCTAGCACTCAATCGCCTATAGACACTACATCCGGAACAACAATGAAAGATTTTGTACATATTCTTTCTCCCCTCCCATCATAAGAGGGGAGCTATCCTACTATATTAAGATTAACTCTTGTATATCGGACTTTCTAGTATCTGAGATCTCTTTCCAGAAGTTTCAGTTCGGACCAGATTCTTTTTCTCCCTAATATGGATAACAGCAAGCTTCATGTCGAGGGACTACTTTAGTATTTCAGAGCAATACAAGCTTGGCTTGCTGTGAGGATAATCTCTTAACTCTATTCATGGCTGTATTTGCTAAAATGACAGTGCATATAGAATATTCCCGACAAGTCACCCTTGTGAAGCCCTTCGAGCAATAATCAGATGCACTAGTGGTCGATATCTGCACGATACATACACTGTTCGAAAAGCTTTCTGGACTAGTCTGTCAGTATAGAGTGACAGTTTAAGGAATAGACACTACGAGAGATCTTGTTCATGACCGGACACAGCTCAATAACAGGGCAGTATTTGACCCTTTGGTTAGGCGGCGTCACCATCTGCATTCCTGGCAGGTCAGATGATCAGCTCACAGGATGGGAGTGGTCTAAAGATGAGGCGTGTTAGGGTCGACACTAATTTAAGGTAAGGTTTGTATGGATGTCGGATAACTGATGATGTCATCGTCTGGGTTGACAGCCCCGAGGATTCGTGAGTATTAAATTATCCTGATATTTACTTAGTAAATATATACACCAAAAGCGTTGGGTATCAGAGGAAATCCTCAGGCGTATGGATTTGACACCAATGAATGACGTTCTGTTACCCTCCCGCTTACCAGCGCATACAAGCGGCCGTTCTAGGGCAATGCGATCAGGTGAATGATGAGAACGATGACCAGGAGATAGGGCCGTATCTGATGTCTATTATGTTTGGATAACCCAACCTCGAGTTTCCATCAGGTTTCAAGCGATAGTTGGGCAGTCTTGATCAAGCACCCTATTGCGACCATGGTGATTGATTTGCTCCCTACGACTATGCTCGCCTTATGCTGTCCACGTAGCGTGGCGCAGCAGCAGCCCTCACAAGGCGATTATGTGAACTTTTGGATCCAGGGTACATCATCCATAAGGCCCATGTCCTCGCTGTATGTCTCAGCTGAAGCACAGTCTATGTTGACTTCAGTATCATATACAATTCCTCTATGATGGTTTCCTGGAAAGAAAAGAGAAACAGGAGCGCTGTGAATAGGTTTAGAGGAACACTTCGACCTCATCGAATTATTCCACCAGGTAGAGGTGAGAGAGGTACCATAGATAAATGAACGCAAGGTAACACGGATTGTAGATAACGACCTATTAAATTCGACCGCACATTCATCTGTCATTACTGTGTTTCCCGCTTGCAGTCGGTCGGCAACACGGATTAGTCCGAGCATGCTGTGGTACAGGGCATGGCTAAATCGACGGGCCTCGCGACTGTCACTGGATCTTTCGACGGCTTTCCCAATTTTGGCGGAGACCAATGGGCTAATAGAAGGATCCAATTTACTCAGAGTATACCTTGGAATTGCGCGATTGATGAAAGAGGGTAAGGCTTTAAGAGTTGATGATATCGTGACACAACTGCAGTTGTCCCACATATTCCGTGTGGTGCCTGTGGAACAGACTTGTTTTCAGCGTGTGCTTGTTTTCACTATTTTAGGATGGCAGACAATGTTATGGGAGCCAACGTGGGACGCAGCCAATCCTACGCAGATGACAGTTGCACAACTGGTGGATGGGTACGAGAGCCGAACTTTCATGGCGTATACTCAAGATCATCGATGCGCTCAGCTCCCCATGCATGAGTTCCTTCTTGGCTTCGGGTACCTACTGCCAACAAGAAGCACAGATCGTCAGAGTCCCGAGAGCTTCGCGACAGTCCATGCCAAGCAGTTCAATATGTCTCTTCTTGCCACAATTGGCGGGATGAAAATTAGGTGGATTGACACACTGGGTGCGCATCTAGAGTTTGATAGCCGCACCAAAACCTTGTTCCTCTTTCGGTTTCCTTCTTTTTGCGCAGCAAATCTCGAGAAAGACTTATCGGGCGAGAAATGGGTGCGAGGAGTCATACATGGGTATGTATTTACTAGACTCACGCCCCTTGCTTTAGCTGTCAAATGGCTTACGGCTCATTGATTCTGAAGTTGTACCGCCCCAGCTGGTGATCCTACCAACTGGGCTACCGCTGAAGACGTGACAAGCTTTCTATATGAGGTCCTGCTGTCATATCGCCTGCTTTTCGGACTTTCAGCAAAGGGGCGGCAGTTCTACCGATCACTACGTCCATTTAGTGACCTTCCGCCTGACCAACATGATCTTCTTCTCGGGGAACTATGCGGCTCTCGCACTCTGACAACAGTATCTATTGACCACCATGAAGGCATTTTTAGTCTTGTTTCTGACTTTCCAATCCTCCACGGCCGATTTGAAGCCCTTCAAGCACACCTAGCATGTCAGAAGGCGCGGGGCCTGATGCAATTATGGCGGGACAAACGAAGTACAGAATCATGGTATACATTCTGGGCTGTTGTGCTCATTGGAGGGGTCAGGTTATTTCTCTCATTTGTTCAGACTGTTCTTCAAATCATGCAGGTATTGTATAGTATTCCTTAGGGCTACAAGGGCCTATTAGTTCGACCAAATACTATTGTAAATCACAGAAAGACATGCAATACCAACAACCAGCTATATCATGTTAAGTAGTAGTCTGCATCGTGAAGAGAGATGCCTCCTCCCATGCGCTCCACTTCCACCATAGCCCAGAAATATCACCATCATCTGTACACGTAAACTTCAATATCCCCGTTCGGTAGTCGAATACCTCCAGCATGCAGTCGCGTAGCCAAGAGTCTCGGTCAGGGGGAAGGAAACTAAATTCGTCCCCTTTATGGAACCTTAATAGATACTCTTTATCGGTTCGATTGTTGAAAGACACAGCAAGATTTGAACTGGATTCGTTGAAGCGAATATTGAGGGTAGTCAGGAGGTGAATGTTCCGATAATGACCTTCATATGTTCTAAGATTGGACAGATGGCTGTCATTAGCGCCGCTATCCCCTTCACATTTTTGTAAATCTTCTCGCAATGGACGTATGATGTAATCATCGAACCATCGTCGACTAAGTACGGCTTCCTTTCTAGCTAGGTCCACTATATCCACCCGAGGTTGTAGGTCAAATAGTTCCTGTGTCAGGATCTGCGCACTCCAGTCAGCAGGATCACCATCAGTAGCTCCACTGGCAAGAACAATAATTGCACTAGATGTCTCGGGAAAAGTGTATACGGCGGAATTGTAGCCGGGAGCTTTTCCGTTGTGCAGTATGACTCTGAGAGGTGGTGAATCCTTGCCTAATACATAATCAAGATGGTCGCCTGAGCGGCGCGTCTCTTTATTGAAGCTAATCATGCCAAGATTCGAGGATGGGAGAGTAAGGCTTAACCAGCCTAGGCAGTAATAACTCGGATGACCTGGAGCATTGTCGAAAGGATGTGGATAGTGACCATGGCGGATGGTTGTTATTTGGCGTAGTGGGTTATTTGGGGGAAAGGGGTCGTTAAGCTTCTCCTTAGTATGGAGCTGCTCCCACGATTCACGTTCCAATGTCGCTTTGGCCCATATTAATAGGTCTTGGACACAGCTGGTGACCCCCTGACTCGCAAGAATGTGGGTTGTCTCTTGGAGGTATTCGGGGAATGGCAGTTTCGCGAAGGAGCCGTCTGATAGGCGAGCATATGGTAAGGCTATATTTGAATCCGAGTTGAACTTGTTCATGGAGACGAGAGTCCGGAACATGCGTAAAGGACGTAGGATGCGTTGCTCTAAAAGATCAGGGTAGCGCATTCCGTCTGAGACAGTCTCAAGCACTTGGCTCGCTAGTGCTGAGACATGGTTGTTGTAAAGCCACCACCGGCGAAACCTTGAACCATGGCTATTGGATGTCGGTAATGCATTAAGTAAATGAACTAGCTTAGACGAGTCACTGATTATTGACCCAAATGGCCCAATATGGAGTAGGTCATGCTGTGATAGTCCGGTAGCGTGACTTAGTAGATCAATAACATTGGCATATCTTCCCAGATCTCCATCATTAACGGGATCAAACAGCAGGAGATATGTGCTGATAGGGACATGCCAATCAAGCTTACCTTTATCCACCAGGATTCCCACGGCAGCGGCTAAGAAGCCCTTTGATACCGAGGCCAGGGGATAAATAGTCTGGGAATCTGCCGGCAGGTGCTGCGCTTGGTCTCTCAGCCCGACACTTTTTGTATAGATGACACCACCGTAATGAAGGACTCCATATGATATGGACGAGGCCCCGCAGATTTCACAAACGCGTTCGATCTGTGCGTGAGCCCCTTCTAGTCGTTCAATAGCCTGACACAATTCCATCCCGTTCGGGCTTGCGTCTGAATTGACCAGATCAGTCCTTTAATGTTCTAAGTATAGAATAATTGACTGTATAAAGCGTTGCGCATGCTATAGATATGATCATCGCCATCATTTCAGATGAGGTGTGGTGTGTAGAGGAGGTCTATCTACTGCGAGGATCAGTGATTGCATCGTACTCGAACGAAAGCCTAGAGCGCAGGCAGTATGTCTGCCGAGCCTTCCGGGCAAAATAAAGCATCTCCCAATGAAAGTCTGCTAGAAATTAATGGAGAGCTTTTTATTAGACCAGACACGAAGTACATCATTGTTTACCAATAATACCTGTCTTTGTGTTGAGGTATCAGCTGAGCGTACGCTGAATTTAGCCCCATTTGACTCAAGGTCTACTAAAGGCCATTTGTGCCGTGCTGGGAGCCAGTGATGTCTTTGTTATATGACACTCTGGCTGCGTAGGACTTGCAGTTCTATAAGGAAGAGATACTAGACCTTAATGAACATGTAGATAGCCTCATTACGCAACTAGTATTCCAAAGTCAATGTTCATATACTGATAGGATTTACTCGAATGAGGCACTCTAGAATATAGGAAATCAGCATATGTTATGGTTATGATATTGGCCTCCGTTAGAGCCCTGAGATTCTTCTACCTTGCCTGCGTGGGTGAATTATAGTGGACTTAGTAAGGCTCCCAGACACGCTTCTTGTAAGCATCATATGACAACTTTCGCATCCATGATTGCAAGCAATGTTCTGCAAGAGTGGACGGAAGCATCTTCCACAAATCAACGTAGTAACTTCTGTCATTGTTTGAGTGCAGCCCGCGCCTGTGCAACCTATGTACTACATGGTCGGCACTTGCTGGCGATTACCTCGGAGATGGATACATGTATGAATACATGCAGTACTGGAAATCAAGTGTATCGCAAGTTTCATGACGTCTTACAGGGAGAGGTCCAATAAATGACGTGGGCTTTGTCGTGACAACTTTCTGACCATATTCATCATGTCTTAATGATGGGGTCCGTGAGCACTAACGCGCCTCGTAAGACAATGAAAGATAGTTGGATGTAGCCGAGGTTCAACAGGGACAATGAACTCAAGCAGAACATTTCTTCGGCTCACCGGTGGATTGGATTGTATCAGTTTTTTTGAACTCTCTAGTCGCTTTGTATATGCGTCATATCTATCTTAGGTAGACAAGAGGCAATTACCTATTGGACACTAGATGCCCCTGCACGTAACTGTTTGTATGCTTCAGTCCCGTATTGATTGTTTTCTGTAGTGCCCGATGAGGGTTTCATCCTGTGATGGAGGAGGACTGCTGGCTCTGTCTCTGGGAATTATAAATGTGCCATAAGCCGGACTGCGGATCTCAATTATTCAGTTATTTGGCTCATACCTCGACATCAAGAAACAAGCTAACACAGCCACACAGATCCCTGTCGTCATAATTTATTCGAGGTATGTGGTTTAACACCAGCCACAGGGCGTTATGCTGACTGTCACTACGGGGCACTACAGCAGCTTGTTGCTGTCGCTTGGGTAACCGTTCTACCAATATGAATCCACAAGACTCGGGCGGCGGTGGCTCAGGTGCGTGTGGAGGCCCTGGATTCGCCTCGGTTGGTGGAGGTGGTATGCTGCCTGCTATTGCATATTCGGGGCCATGCACCCACGTGTCTCATCCTATCGAGAAGGAGAAGAAAAGCTCCATGTGCGGAACTAGTCCTACTAAAGCTGGCGATAAGTCCAACGCCTTTGAGTGAAACAGGGTCCTCCAGCACAAAGGTATGTCATCAAATAACGTACAATAAGCCCTCTGAATTGTGGCTTGGAGCTCAACTTCTTTGTTCCTCCGCGGCCAATGCAAGACTGACAATCCATAGCTGTAGGGTGATTATCATCGATTCTATCAATGGTGGTTATGGGAAGTTTGTGATCCTTGAACCCGCTTCTTATTCTTCTATTTACTGAGGCGGGCGATGAGTTTATGTCGGAATCCAATCCAATGTATTTGTTTGAGTTAAGTCCATCATCTATTCATGTGATGAACGCAAAGCCGTTTTCTCATACCCAGCCCATCAAAAGAAGGGTTAATCATTAGGGCCAGACTGGGAGACGATCTGTGCTCGGGGTCTTGAGGTCCATGGTGGCCAATTCAGCCTTGACAAGATGTTCAATGATATTTATGGCTGGTTTTCTAGCAAGGTTACAAGGGTTGCTGGAATGCAGGCACTGCCACTGTAGGAAAGAGCCTGGACTTTATGCTATGACATTCGATATTCCAGCGCCCCGCGAGGGAGTTATGAGCGAGCGGATGCTGGCATCGAACATAGGCCTCTATACATGCTGTATGACAGTGTATCAGCTTGTATTGTATACGTAATACCCTTTTATTCGCATTGGAAGTCTGTTGCTACACCAAAGTTGAATGTATCCCAAGACCTGTGGAGAAAAAAAAAAGAAAAGAAAAATGACGAAAGAAAAGGTATTAATTCCAGATACCCCTCCATGTTACAAAGCAATAATTAGGTCAGGCTTTTGGAAACTGAAATGTTTATATCTTCCTTAAGATTTCCTCAATTTCTTCACGGGGCATTCGATGTATTAGATTCAAAATGGAAGCCTCTTCCCTCAGTCCAGTCCCGCGACCACGGGTCTGGAGCCTTGTACGGCAGCGATTCAAAGAAAGCTTGCATGATGAGAGTGACCTGGAGATCTGCATGGAGACCTTCTCCCTTGACATCCTTTTGTCACAACTCAAGAGCGTGGCGAAGGCTCACCGAAACGAAAACTCTGCTGGCAAGTCTATCCCGATTTCGTCCAAGCCTAGTATACTTGAATGACTTCATGACTGTGCTGGTTTTATCGTTTGCACTTGACTGCAAAACCGGCGCTCTACTATGGGGTGGAATCTGCCTTCTGCTATCTGTAAGATTCATTGCCCCGATACTGTCGAACGCTTCTAAGGAGGTATGCATTGCAGCTATTGGCACCCTTGGAAGAAATCTTTAGCGAGGTCCAGGTTGTGCTCGAAGAGTTGATTGCAGCACTGCCAGGGATCCATCCCTTTGAGGATAACATCATTCTGGATGAAAGATTGGAGACTACCGTGGTTGACCTGTATACTGAGCTGGCGTTGTTTTGTGCACGTGCTATCAGCTTCATTCGCGTGCGGCGTCAGCATTGTAAGTACCTCCTTGCATCGACTTTGTCGCTTGCACTGGAGCTAAAGGGAGTTTCTCTACAGTGCTTCCAATTCGGCAGTCATGGCCGCAGTTTAGTCGTGATTTTCAACAAAGCCTCAAGCGAATCCAGATGCTATCACAACAAGTGGAGCGGGAGACTCAACGCGCAGCTACTACAGCGGCCCTAAAATGGAACAATGAAATGATCACCTTATTTCAGTCATTAAATACTGGCCATAAACACCCTGGTCTAGAGATACCTTGCTTTCACGTTCCTCTGACATTAAATGACCGCTTCTATGTCCGTGAAGGCCTGTTGGATCATATCGCTGATGTCCTAAACCCTAAAGTTGGCCGCTCTGGCCCACGTACCTTGGCGTTGTATGGGATTGGTGGAGCAGGGAAGACTCAGGTAGCCTTACAATATACCTATCGTACACGGGAACAATATGATGTTGTTCTTTGGATATCCGCGGATAGTACCGTTAAAATGGCACAGGACTACATGGCTGTCGCACGACGCCTCGGTGTGATTCCCGCAACACTGGAGACTCAGGATGCGTTCGGGGCCATGACCAAAGTGAAATCTTGGCTCGCGGATACAACATGCTCCTGGCTTCTGATATTCGATAATGCAGACAACTTGGAAGTTCTAGACTATGGCTGGCCACATGGTGTGGTAGGGTCTATCCTAATAACAACCCGCGATTTCAATGCCAGTTTGCACCCCGCATCACAGGGTATCTATGTGAATGCCTTTGACGCCAGGATGGGTACCGAAGCTTTGCAGCGCCTCCTGGGGCCTAGCTATGACTATCCCAATAATGCCCTATTAATTGCTGAGCCCAATAAGTTACTGGGGGGTTTACCCCTTGCCTTGAGCCAAATGAGCAGCTACGTCCGGCAGCAGAAGATGGCCCTAAAGGACTTCCTCGTCCTTTACCAGAACAACCAGGATAAGCTGCACAAGAGACGCCCAGCAGCTTTTGATTACCAGCACACAATTGCAACGGTGTGAGAGCTTGCTTTGGAAAAGCTCACTGGCAATGCAGCCGTGCTACAACGCCTACTGGCCTTTCTTGACCCCGAGGCTATTGACGAGGCTACATTATACAACGCCGCCTCTGCACTTTCCAACCAGACCCAGTTTAATGACTCTATCCTAATGTTCCTGCCGGATCCCATTGACTTTGAGGATGCCAAAGCAGAGCTCCTCCGGGCCGCATTGATAGACCGTGACCCACGTAGCAAAAGCATTTCTGTCCACCGTTTGGTTCAACAAGCGACGCTTTCAGGGCTTTCCCCCGCAGATAAAGCTCGCTACTTTGATCTGTGCTCCCAGCTTCTATGCCAGGCCTTCCCAAGTTCATGGACCGACCAGGAGCATGTTTGGGTGTATCATGCCTGGGAAGCTTGTGAGAAATGCTTGCGGCACGTAATGTTCTTGGCGGAGAGGTTTGCACAGGTTGAGGGAGGATTAAAATGTTTGGATACGTTTATTGAGCTTCTGCTTCGATGTTCATGGTGAGAGGTCTATCTTTCTATTTTTTTCGCCAATTCCATCTTCTTTTTCTTTCCTCGTTTTCTTCTCCTTACCATACCTGGATTCACTCCGTGTTGAGTATTTGTTGAATAGAGTGTGTAGCTGACTCGACTTTAGGTATTTATATGAGGCTGAATACTACGAGGAAAGCCAAAACCTCCTCCACGTCTGCCTGCAAGCCTTAGAACGGAAGGGAGACACGAACTCTAGCAGATATGCACAAGCTCGCAACATGATGGGGTTAGTACAAGTCGACCTTCGGGCAAATACTAAAGCTTTGCAAAACCTGAAGAAAGCATTGGAGATACGGGAGGGTATACTGCCACCGACCGACTGGGGAATGGGAGTCAGCATCAGTAACGTAGGCTTCGCGTATACAGAGCTAGGAGACCTGACACAAGCAATGAATTACCTCCAGCGATCACTAGAGTTCCGAAAGGCAATCAACTGCCGAATGGTGGACAATTCCTACGCTAATATTGCCAGTTGCCTTTTGCGAATGGGAAAGCCAAACGAAGCCGAGGCCATGTATACTTCCGTTCCAGATGTCCGCGATTTAACGGATGAGCAACTTCTACGAGATAATCTACCTCGATATGCCAGTGGCATGCAGCTACTGAGTATGGTGCGACAGGCTCAAGGCCGACTAGACGAAGCATTAGACTTTGCCTCCAAAGTCCTTCAGTTCAGGCGACAGAAATTCGGCTCTCGCTTCAAGACTTGTGATTCTCTGTGCCATGTTGCCAAACATATGTTACTGACGAAGAATTCTATGGCTGCTCTGTAAGTTTGATTTGATCCGCTCTAAGAGACCACATGTTAATGGAAGTGAACGGCGTATAGACAGCTTCTCGATGAATGTATTTCGATTGCTAGCAGCTTACCAAAAGCGGATGGTTATCTTGCCCTAGCGTATTTCCGAAAGTACAAGATCTATAAAGCTGAGGGTCATGTAAATGCAGCGGATTGCTTGAGAGACGCTATTCGTGCAAAGGAAGCCACCGCGGGTCGTCTGGGGAGTGATTATGATGCCAACCTTGCGGACGATGACGAAGCAGCATATACACAGCTAGTGGCGTGGTTACTTTGGTAATAGACCTTGCGTATGCTTACTTGTTCATATCAATTACTTTTTGAATACAATGGCTATGCTATAGGTACTAATCGACAGCCCTGCTGCTAACGACAGTAGTTTGCGTTGTTTTCAAGATACCCCCCACCCCACGTTTTTCTAGAGACGTTTCGCCAATTACAGCCTCCTCAATCTCACTGCTATCATCAAGCCTCCCTCTCTCAGCATGAGCCGTGAACGATACCGTTGCTCCGTACGGCGTGAGTTTCACTTCATCAGACTGGCTGCGCGTAGATAAATCATGACTGTGCAACTCCTCAACTCCATACTGGTCCCGCCTATAGATGGAGAACACCCGACGGCTATGCCTGCTACCAGTCCGCCGACCTGTTGATCGTCTCCCATATAGTCCGTGTGAGCGCGAGCGTGAATCTGTGTATTCGGATAGTTTGAGAACTCTCCTGACAAGCGGCTTAAGCGACGGGACACAGGCAGTAAGAATTCCAACATTGAATTGAGCACTAAGAATCAATGGTAAGTCATACGTATGTAGGGTTAGGGAGCCAAGGGGAGAAAGAAACGTACAGGCCCCAGAAGAGGATAGAGTCGTTACTAAAAGGAACGGGCTGTCAGCATGCCATATAAATACATGACGTTAGATTGTGAGGTGACTGCAACGTACAAGAAAATATCCGTCTCATTGGAGTATGCGAGTTGAGCAACTGCTTTGATAACGCCTAGGCCAACTGTGCTGTTTACTCTGTTAGGGGGATTGATTCTTTTTGATTCGAAATGGAAATGGAGCGCTGACAAGTAACCGAGACTGAAGACGCAGATAAGATACATGCGGACTCGACGCTTCATGCGTAGATTCCAGACGATGGGGATCGGGATCGTGGCGAAAAGGACATCAGTGAAGATGTTGAAGGCTATGACTGGGTCGGCGAAGAATTTCTTTAATACTTTATGATCGCTATGGGCACATACATGTATTGATAAGAGCGAAGACGACAAATAGATGTACGGAGTAGCACTTCGCATCTTTGATTTGCTTATCCCAATGTGCTTGCATCGGTTTGCAATGGAGGAAGAATGTCATCGCGCCCATGAAGCTGTACGCTGCGACAAATGCTGTAAAAGTAAGTCTTTAATAGCCTGCTACTACTTATCATTGAAAATGGGGAAGTCTGGCTTACCAATACTTGCCCATAAAGACATGGTGTACCATCGGGTCGGGCTGAACCTCAGCAAATTCAGGGCAATAGATATCTTGAGTAACGCGATCCCAGTAGCCGAGCAGATTATAACCTGCCAGAACGCCGCTTCGTCCAACTTCATTCTCTCCATGTCGTCAAGGAATTGGATGTGGTGCCCGACGCCGTGACATGCTTTGTAGACGTAAAGAATCCAGCCGCCGAGGGAACAGAGCTGGGTAAGGCACGTTAGTAATTCTGCACCGCATGTATGTTGATCAAGTTCGTCCAAATTGGGATTGAGTTTGTTAAAATTGCTGGTTCAAAGTCAAAGACAATGTAAAAGGAAGCGCATACCGCCGCAAGAGCCATAGTCCAGTCATCGCACCCAGAACTCCTGACAATCTTCATGCGAACATATAGACGGAGACAGACGACAACAACGGCCAGGGCCGTCAGTGCCGTCTGTACCCCTATAATGATACCGCGATGGCTCTCATCAGCCACCACATCTCTGGTGTTCCCCGTAGACGTCGGCATTTAAGGAGGGATCGAGGTTGGTACAGGGGCCAACATTGAAGGCGTGGTAGTTAAGAAGGTACACCCCATTATCGGAGATGCGTAGCTAGGGCCAGCATTGTTTCTTTAGGGTCTCGCAGGGATTAAGATTAGAGGGAGGGTAGGGGAAGATCTTGCAGAGGAGGCATGTGCGAATTGCGGAAAGCAGTCCTTACAACTGATGCGACGTAAGTAAAAAATTAAAGAAAGTTTATCTGGCGCTTTACGGTTTGCTTAGTAGATGCTTGGATTCACATCCTTGTCAGTTGATTAGATTTCTATATGTGTTTGTGGCTGGCTGGCATTTAGCCGCTTCAAGGACGTCGAGGAGACGCGGTCTTGAAGATAGTCATACAATATTTTGACTCTAGTATACAATGCGCCAGTGTACAGGTAAACAGCATAGCACAATTCTTTAGACCGAGATATTTGACTTGGCTTTTGGTTTGGGGAGAGGAGACTGACACATTCCGGCAAAGTAATATATGGCAATAAAAGGATGCCTAGAGGTAACCCTAACCTGCCACCTCCGACACCAATGAGAATGGATTGTTCGGGCCAGGTTACCTAATTCTGGCCCCATCAGCAATATCATCCAAAAGATCTTTCACCGTAAGTTGCCGTCCATCTCGGTCCGAGCTCCCCCCGGGGTCAATGCACCCAGGGTGGACCCCTTGCTATCTGCCGGTTATATTCCGGAGTAATTACCCCGAGTACGAAGTATTCCACACCATGATCCTACTGTCCCAACTCTTAGGGTTTCGGCTTCCGCGGAACAGAACACGGTTTATTATGTGACTAGGCATGTGAAGGTGTACAACGATAGGTTGGAACAACGGGACTAATATCGGTCCCTGTAAGGGGCTGTTGGCCCATAATAGCCTAAGAATGTCTCTAATTTACCGAACAAGACGTACTAGACAGGGATTAGACAAGGGTTCTGCGCTACTTATATGAAAGCTAGTCCCATTGTTTCACCATCTTATGAACTAAAATGTCGCTTAGCGAATATATATGGTACAGCGGCAGGCAAGAATGTAGAGTTGGGGACACTATGCACTTAGTATTATGGTCCGCTCTTTAACGGTCCCGTTGTCCTCAATATATCGGTAGTCAACCATGGACAGGACTGCCGTTCACAATGAAATGAGATATAGCCAAGGTTGTCCCCTGTGACAATTTAATCTTTCCTATCGCTACCTTCTGGTCAATTAATTCCTCACATTGGGCACAGCGATAGGCGGTGCCTCCCCTTGCAAAACTCAGTTTTCCAGCTTCCCGGGAAGACAGGCATACTCGACAATATGCTGTCCCTGACAACATCCATATTTGGTCTCTTAGCTGCCGTGCCGCTGGTAGCAGCGGGCTCATCACCAAATGTGCTCTATAAAGACGTTGTGGTTGTGGGTGGCGGTGCCTCCGGTGCGTACGCTGCCGTTCGTATCCGGGACGATTTTGGCAAGAGCATCGCCCTCATTGAGAAACAGGATATTTTGGTGAGCAAATGAAACTCTTCGTGACAATCGCGGAAACATGCGACAATAGGAACTGCAAGCTGACGCATGTTTAATGGTTAGGGTGGCATGGTCGACTCGTACACCGATCCCAAGACCGGCAAGCCCTATAACTTCGGTGTAATGACCTTCCTCGATGCTGGAAACGCGACCGGCTTCTTCGATCGCTTTGGCATTGAGGTTGGATCTCCATCAATGGTCAGTGTCAACACGGAGTATATTGACTTCAAGACTGGAAACCCCGTCAACTTCACGCTGCCGCCCATGGCAGACCAGATGGCGGCCATGGCCAAATTCCTCGAGATTGTGGAGCCATGGGAACATCTGATGCAACCTGGCTACGGCAACTTCCCGGAGCCAGACGCAATCCCGGAGGATCTTCTGATCCCTTACGGCGACTTTATCACCAAGTATGGCCTGGAAGCCGCTGTCCCTCTGATGTATGAGTCTACTGGTCTAGGGCTGGGTGATATGACCAAGGAAACTACCATGTTCGTGCTGCAGGGTTTCGGTGCCTCCATGGCCCGTGCGATGGTAGGCAAGCAAAACCAACTCGCGCCCGCATCGGGTCGCAATCAGGACCTGTACGATGCCATCGCTGAAGATCTCGCCGACGACGTCCTATACTCCAGCACCGTGATTGAGAGCCACCGCAGCAACTCCAGCGTCATCCTCACCGTCAAGAACCACAAGACGGGTGAAACCACCCGGATCCACGCTCGCCGTCTCTTGCTCGCCATCGAGCCAACCGCGGCCAACATGGCCCCGTTCGACCTGGACCGCAACGAGAAGAACGTCCTCTCCCGATTCACCTACACCAATGAGTACACTGGTATCGTGAACAACGCCGCCTTCGCCGTCAACCAATCCTATTTCAACCTGCCCCCGGCAGCCGCGCCGAGCAACTACCTCGCCCTACCTGACGCATCTTTCACAGCTCGCATTGACTACATCGGCGGCGACGACCTCTTCCGAGTAACCATTGTCGGCAACAGCACTCTCGACACCGAGGGTGCTAAGAGATTAGTCCAGAACGACTTCAACACACTGCTGCGTTCAGGCCGCTTGGCGAAGACGAGCAACGGGGAGCCGCTCAGTTGGGTTGACTTTGCGACCCACGGTCCCATGCATGCGCGCGTTTCGGTCGCTGACGTTAAGGCTGGCTTCTTCCAGAAGCTGAACGCGTTGCAGGGTGGACGGTCGACCTGGTGGACTGGTGGTGCTTTCTCGGTTAACTTCCAGACGACGTTGTGGGAGTTTGACGAGCTCCTTTTCCCGGAGCTTCTTAAGGGGTTGAACTAAAAGCTACTTGGAATTGTGATGTACCTAGGGTGTTACGAGTGCATGCAAGATATCTAGTATTTGTGTCAGGGAGCTTCGTGTTGTATAGTATTAGGCTAGCTAATAGCATAATTGTGGTGGATAGGGGAAATGATATGTATATAGTATGTTCAATGCAAAGTTCAATTAGACTACTTTGGGTTTAGAAATGCGGTAGCTTGGTTATGGTTGGATCTCCAGAGCCTAAGACTCGATTGCGTATCAAGCTCCTCGGCTCGATGAAGACACATGGTAATAATTCACTCTGGCATGTCATTACAAAGCCTATGCAATTATGTAAATCCAATCTGATGAGCTAGAAACGCTATGATTATGAAACATTATATACTAGATTCCTCCTGGCCGGATCAAGCATAGCATCCGGAGGTGCTACGATAATATGCATAATGTGATGGAGCATGTAGAGTCTGTAGACTGGCGTTGATTTCCAAGTAGACCTGTTCTGTACATAATTCGAGATCAACGTAAACTGCTTACATAGTTTATCAGAAGTCGGATATACTTCACTTTGCCTTCTTACTAGTCTTCCCAATTCTATTGTGTGATATAGACGACCAAGGGAACCACATATAGTGTGCAACCTGTGGTCTCTGGAAAGCCTAGAGCGCCCAACCTGTTACCATCCCATCTCGGTCCTCCATAATCACTGAATACTACAAGTGTGACCTGTGCATCTCGTTAAACTATTAAGCAGGCGTTGCTCCTCAATCCATGTCGGTGGGCCGATATCAACAGGGGTATATGAGATGCCCTGAGGGCGTCGGCTGCGGTCAAATACTGGGCACTTATTCTGATTATGCTACTACCTTGTCTTTTTGGGCAGATGCTCCACCCGTGTATACGTTGGAGATCAGGAATAGCGTGGGAGAACACATGGCCTGATCTACAAGGCAAGTAGTATCTAGAGATTAGTATCACCGATGGGGTCGTACGCCTGCCAAGAAAACATGGGAGCAAGTAGATAATTCAATGCTTTAGAGATTCTTGTGATACACGAGGAAAGCAGAAACTTGCTTGGTGTTTCGTTTCTGATACCCAAGTGCGTCGTTGGGACTTCTTTTTGCTCTGGCCAGTAATGATTTCCCACCTCCACGCGGTCGGTGGAGAAGCAATGAGGTAAGAGCATAAATCGAGCTCCAAGCCCCACGAGCAACAAATTCCCCACCATTATGGGAAATGCTTGGCTTATCTCTAAGCCCTGATCTCCTTGCGTGCACGATCCTTTACCCCTCACCTTTTTTTAGATGAGATGAGGCTTAGCCGCGATCAGGTGATAGTGCGATCTCCACCAGAGCTCCGATGCTGGAATATATTGAACAATCCACTTGGCAGGATTTTCTCGCTACTGACGATTTCAAAGCTTTTCAAGGTTTTAGATCTTGAGCTATCACGATGGAAAGCACCAGTGATCCGCCAACCATAGTGAATGATTCTAGCAGAGAGGAAGGACATGTACAGAGTGAAACAACACCTCTCTTGCAAAAACGTGCAAAGGACGTCACTGGCAAGATAATCAGTACTAATGTCAGCCTTCTGGTCGCTGGGTTAAACGGTATCTAGTCATCCTCACTTGCTTCCATCGTCAACGCGAGGGCTAATCACAAGCAGACGCTGCTTTGGGAGTCCTAATCCCATACATACAACCTACCTACGGCGTCACCCTCTTCCAGCTCTCCCAGATCTACCTCGTAAACTGTGCCGGCTGTCTTGCAGCGTCTTTCTCCAATATCCATGTTTGCTCGCTCATCGGCACGGGTGGTACATTAGTGCTAGGAGCAGTGATCCAAACGTGCGGGTTTGCACTGATGTACTGGCACCCTCCCTTTGCACTCTTTGTCGCTGCCTTCTTCTTCACTGGCATGGGAGGTGCCTATCAAGATGCCCAAGCGAATACATTTACAACAACGGTGGATAATGCACATCGCTGGCTGGGAATCTTGCATGCAGTATATGGCGTCGGGACAATTATCTCACCTATCGTTGCTAATGTGATTGCCTCGCGGACGCCGGTCTGGCATGACTTTTACTTCGTGATGATGGGCTTGGGACTGTTGAATTTCTGTCTTTTGAGGTGGACATTCCGAGAAGGTCTATTCAAGCCCAACAACAGAAACGCGAGCGGAACAGCTGGCAGCGAATTAAAAGCTACACTATCCAATAAAGCGGTCTGGATTCTAAGTGGATTCTTCTTTTTGTATGTCGGCGCGGAGGTCACTGTCGGTGGTGAGTTGTTTTCTCATGGACTCAATTAGCAATACAAAACGGGGAAGGAACATACTAACAATGCTAGGCTGGATGGTCCAATTCATCGTCTCCGTAAGAAATGGAGACCCAAAACAAGTAGGCTACATAGCCTCCGGATTCTGGGCGGGGTTCACACTAGGCCGTGTTGCTCTCGCAGATATCACGCACTATTTCGGAGAACGTCGGATGGTGTTCGTCTACCTCACTTTAGCTGTTGCTATGCAGCTCCTTTTTTGGCTGGTCCCAAATATCATTGTCATTGCTATCGCGGTTTTCCTATTAGGTAAGTTTTCTGGACCAGGTGGCTGTATGGGTCGGCTGATAGATCAACGTACAGGATTCGTCATCGGGCCGTTTTATCCCATTGGACTTTATGTTCTTACCCAGGTGGTGCCAGATGATCTTCGAATTGGGGCATTAGGTGAGCTGTCCTTTGTATCAAGGGCTTTGCGTATACGTACTTATCTTTGTCGACAGGGCTCACGGCGAGTTTGGGACAGGCGGGCGCCGCTGCCTTCCCTTTCATGACGGGCGCCATAGCTTCTCGGGCTGGTGTCCAAGTTATGCAGCCGATCATGCTGGGTTTGCTTATTGGGATTGGCTTGTTCTGGGCTTCACTTCCTAGACAACGCGCAATTAGCCTTTAGAGGATTGTGGGCGAGCTATGATGCCCTAGAGGCCAGGGATTACGGCAACGTACAGTTGGATTCAAGGAGGGGCAAAGGAATGTGGTAAAGATAAACTGGTGAATAACGGTCGTACAATACTTGCAGGAAATAGACAACGAGATAGATGTAATAGCCAACACAGTAATATGGAGAAAGAAATACATAAACGTGACCATTGAAACCCTAACATGCCTCCGTCGAGGAAAGTCTATATACAAAAAAACCACAAATATCACCAACTAGTCAACCCCTTCATGCGATCAAACCCGCCCCTCAACTGCGAATCCGGATGCACCACCTTCCCCTGAAGAATGGTATACTTAACAAGCCCCTCACAATGCTCCGGCTTCACCCTCCCCAGCCAAATCATCTGCTGCTCCTTCTTCCGATAAATCAAAACATTGGCCGCAAACTTATGCCCCCCAACATGAGAAACAAAGTAAATCCCCACACCCCCAGGTCGCTCATCATCCAAATCACGGTACAGTCCGTGCCCGCGCAGATGACGCTCCAGCTCCTTTTTTATCAACGGCGCCGTGATCCCACAACGAGCATCGCGCCGTTGATGCGAGCAGAGAAGAACAACGTAGTCATGCGGACAAGGTCGTGACGACAACCGGGATTCTTGTTTCGGGTTATCAATAAACGTATCAACAACGTGTCTGACATCCCCATAGGCAACACCATCCACGAAAGTAAAAGACGGTAAAAGTAACACGGTCGTCTTCCCCGAATCAACCTCTTCATTTTCACTCTCTGGCGGAGTGAGGTTCGATGCAGAAACCATTATCCTCTATAATATCATCAATGATCAACCCAAATAAACTAAAACAGTACCAAAACATAGGGGAAAAAGAAAAACAAATAGAAAATACGTACTCCGTGCTTCGACTTTCCCCCATCAGACTTAAACGCCTCCATCAAACTCCCTTTCTCCTGCTCTACCTTCCCGATCCAATCCGTCTTCCCCGTAGCCACGAGTACATGCGCGTGGAACTGTTTGATGTACCCATACATTGGGAGTGTGGTGTCGATTTTCACCTTGGACGGCCATTTCACCGTGCAATCAGCACAGTCGTGGCGACATTCCTCACCATCGATTTTAGGGTCGACGGTTGGGAAGATGTACTGTGGAGAAGCGAGTTTCGTGAGAGTGAGGAGGGAGCGGAACATTGTTGTCGTTAGAATGGGATATTCATATATTAGTAGTTTAGTTTAATATGGGAGAAAAGAGAAATACTGAAGAGAAAAATAATATTCTTGCAGAGTAAATACGGCAGGCTGATATATAGTCAGACTACACCTAATATTACTCAGATCTTACGGCTGGATACTATAAGGGGGGTTTATTCAGATTTTCTTTCTTCTTTGTCCTATTGGAAGTATGAAGTAGTCTAGACCAATAGCAGAGGGATATAATCATATAAACACTTCCTATACTCGGCTCCCCCTAAGGAAAATTGTTGCCAAGGACCAGTTAACTCCGAAGTCGAGACTTCCCCGAGCCCCGGCCAGTCGGCTCCGATACCAGATTCGGGTAGTGTTGCAGATCTTGGGTGCCTAAAGTTAAGACGTGGTCATTTCATTAGAAAATAATGCTTTGGTGATGGTTTTCTTGGGAAAGCGGCATTTTGTGTGATAGAAAAAATAAAGAAAAACTGTGTTGAATAATTTAAATGATGAGAATACGCGTAGAGGAAAACCTGCCGGCTCGGTGGTTGATTATATTAACTATCACCTGGGATCTATAAGAACCACAACTCTCTCTATCTACTAACAATCCCTTTATTTAATATCGTCGCGTCATATTCTGCTCCCAGTCACCTTGGGTGATGAGGATATATATGTGCCATGGTCCACTGTCGGGGACAATGAACATAATGCAACAGTGCCGGGGGGTTCATAGAAGCTCAATCAGGAGCAAATATTAATGATAGTATTCTATGTGTAGGCTATAGAACCCTTCCTTGTGATAACTCACTAGATATCTATCACATAAACAGGCATTTCTCGTGCGTGGTCAATGCCTCTAGGACAAAATATTGCGAAAAGGTACAAAGTAAGATAAAGGTAGCTAGCAAGACCTTGCATCGTTATGAGGATCCTCACCTAATTCTGTATGCCAGTGGTACAGATCTTGATATTCTCGCCGGATGGATAAGCTACGAGTCTCCCATCTGGTGAGAATGCTAAGCTGTTGCAATTTCTACCCCAATAGCTCTTGAGTGTTTGCGCCACGCCCGTGGAAACATCCCAAAGCCTAACGGTTTTATCATCTGATCCTGATGCCGTTATTGTGCCATTCGGTGAGAATGCTACAGCATTCACAGGCTTAGCATGGCCAGTCAGAATCTTAATCATTGTACCCGTGCCAGTTTGCCAAAGTCTGACTGTCCTATCACTAGATCCTGATGCCACCAGTGCCCCATCTGGTGAGAATGCCATAGTATTTATTCTCTGGGAATGACTACTCAGCGTTGAATGCATCATGCATGTGGTAGTGTTCCAAAAAGTAATTTTCTTTCCAACTACACATGCAAGTATTGACCCATCTGGTGAAAATGTCATATAATCCACCTTTTCAACCGAGGTTCCCCTTAACGTTTGGAATGTACCTGTATCATTGTTCCAAAGCCCAAGACTGTCATCATGGGTTCCAAATGCCACCATTCTGCTATCCGGCGAGAATTCAACTGCGGTCAGGCGACGGTATGGGTCATTCGATATCCTGTGCATGTTGCCTGTAGCACTATCCCAGAGCTTGTAATCCCCATCGAGAGATTCCGACGCCACTAGGGTTCCATCCGGGGAGAATTTGATAGTGCTCACACGGCCAGAATGGCCCTTCAGTACGACTTTTATTGTGCCTTTAGTAGTATCCCAGAGCCTGACTGTGTTATCCCGTGACCCAGATGCCAGCAGTCGTCCATCTGGGGAGAATACTATAGTATTCACACGGTCAGAACGACCATTAAGTACGAAATTTGTTATACCTCTGGTAGCATCCCAGAGTCTAACTTGATAGTCCAAAGATCCAGAGCCTATAGTTTTCCCATTTGGGGAGAAGGACACACACTCTACCAAACGGGAATGTCCTTTCAGTGTAGTATGGTTAGCCTGTTTGATATTGTTCTTTCGAACTGGCTCTGGTTGTATTATCTTGTCTTTGGACAATTGGATCGGGGGTTTTCCACATTCTTCAGGAATACGTAGCGTAGCAGTTCCACTTGATAATCTCCGGAAATCCAAAGATGCAAATCCTTTAATGGCGGATAAAATGTGCGGCCTCATCTCAGGAGCTGAGTTCGCTTCCAGGCTATCTTGGTTTTTGGTATGATCTGATCTGGGAACATCTCCATGCTCTGCTGCTATCTGCTGAGACAAGTTATTTACCTCCTTGGCCAATTCCGAATCTTGATTCAATACACCCAGTGTGTTAGCTGCGGTGGTATTTAATGTGGGGCCAGGACTCATTGCTTTCTCCTCGTGCGTTGTCGGGACATGGTTGCTCGGATTGGTGGAAACCACCAGGATAAGCTCTTTGGCGTACGCGGCCGCCGCTATCGCTGCATATGGTTGCCATGCCTCATTCTTGTGTGAGTCGGCATAGTCACTGATACCGCGAATGACTAGACATGGAATAATATTCATGAGTCCTGCCGCTTCCATCTCCACACAGCATACCCCAAGCTCTTTAGCTAGCTGATCTCGTCGTCTGCTATCTTTCATGACTTGATTTGCCGATGCAATCAGTCCATAATGAACGACAGGGTCATTGTTGCTTCGTAAAGGACGTCCAATTATTTGAGCTGGGTCACACTCTTTACATGTATCACCATCTTTGTGAGTGTAGTCTGCTTGAAATAAGCAATCCTCCTGCTTCGGTGGTGCAAATCCCGCCTCATTGGCCTGGGCATGCGAAATAAACTCAGGAACTTGACTGCGTTTCAAGTAGTCATAGGATCGGAGTTTTGAGATGGCAGTCAACAAGATCTCTGGTGGCCGGTTAAGCATACCAGTTGGGTGGAAATGTCCATCGCTTAATGCTTTACCAAAATCATATTGTATCACGCCTCCACAACCCTTTTTTGGCAGGCTCACCACAATATCACCTAATCGAATATCTAGACCGCTGCTTGGCACCCCTCCACCAATACCCACCATTAAACCAAATCGGAGGGAGGGGAAAGTAGTACGCAGTTGTACGGCTACCGTCGCAGCAGAGGCGATGCCATATACGCCACTTGGTAAACACACAATAACAACGTTGTGCTTCCCAATATTCCCAAAGGTATATGCATTTTGGTCTGCATGCGGGATTTCCAGGTCCGGGTGTTCTTTGTCCAACATTAGGTACGCAGCTGCGCTCTCCAGAGGCAAGGCGCATATCCACCCGACCGTGTAATCGTGCAGAGAGAGTGTTGCCATTCCTCTCCTCAAAATGCGCGCAGTTTAACAACAAGTATAGGTATTATTTTTTAGGATATTATAGCTGAAAGTATAAGAACAAGGTTCGGAGTTTTGTCTTTAGGGAATAAATGTCAAGTGAGGGGAATAAATAAAAACGATGGTAAGGCTGCGAGTTAGTCACGGTCACATGGACATCTTAGTGTTTAGATAAAGTGAGCTAAAGCTGCAAGGCTGGAGCAATCTATTCTCATTGAAACCAGCATTTCCATTTGCCGGATGTGGGATTTTTCTTGTAGGCGTTGTTCTATCCTTGACACCTCCTTCCGCACAGCACGGACCGCACAACTGCTTTTATGCCGTTCGATATATTTCCCACTGCTTCTGTCTGTGGTATTCCCAACGGGCTGAGTTCAGTCTGGGTCGAGAATTGCAATTATTGCAGGGTATTCTGAAATTTTGAGCTGTTTGATCTCCTTGAGAAGGACAGTCAGATAATCACATGGCACTCGAGGGGACGGTCTTCAATGGCGAAACCTTCAGCGGTACTATAGATACCCACGACATCAGACATGAAATCTCCGCTCGTAAATCTTAGGCAAGGTGTGAGAAACGGATCGAACACAATGACACAGAATAATTATTTTAATTTGGGTGGTTAAAAAGGAAGTCTTTCATAAATACTCTAGAGTTGGCCATCCTGCCACTTGTATTCGCCGAATCCATTGACACAAGGCGCAAAAGTGCGCATTTCGCTCGACTATTTTAAAGCCTGGTGCATGTCTATAGCCACCGGGCTTGGTGATTTGTTCAGCATTGATGTCTTGACAGAATGCACACAATATGGTTGGAGAGTACTGGAATAAAAAGAACAAAGAGAGTGTTGTGTGAGTTGATCTTCGGGTTCAAACAAATGAATAAGCATTATAATTAACAAACTATAACTAAATACACACAACCAATTACTCAATAGCATGCACGTGATGACCTCCCGTATATACGGAGGGTCGTACCCCAGCCCACATCCACTTGCAATCATAAATATACACATACAAAAATCAATTACACCAAAAACCCCGATTCTTTCCACGCCCGAATATACTTCATGACTAGCTCTCGGTCAATCGGACCCAAACTTCTCAACGTCGCCGAATGCTCCTTGCTATGTGTTGTATCGAGTATCATTCCACCACAGGACATGCGCAAAAAGTCCTCTTCGAAAAAGTCGACAAGCCGCACCGCGGGATTCTCCGATGCCGGAATGCTAGGAGGACAGTTGTGGACACGCTGGAGCCATTCATCATATGGAATGATGTTGGTTCGTGGAATATCCAGGGCGTCGGAAAGTATCGAGATCATCTCGGGCCAGGGCTGTCTTACGGGATTCTCAATGTGGTAGATTGGGTAGGCGGAATTGTTGTCTCCCAGAAGGAGATCACTGAGTGTGCCGGCTACATCGTTGACTGGGCACCATGATAAGACCTGTTGATTGTTGTCAGCGAAGTGGATTTGTTTAGGGTTAATGGAAGGAAAGACATACACCGTCGAGATCGGGAAGCACGTCAAGGGACTGCGACGACTTGATCAAGTGCACCAAGTGTTCCACCGGATTCCAGTACCCGTTTATCTTGGACCCGGAGATTTGGCCGACCCTTACAGACATGGTGCGGAAATGCTCCGGATTTTTATGCAATGTCTCATCCAGCATCTTTTCACAGATGAGTTTGGCATCTGCGTAACCCATCGGCAGGGCGGAGGCTACGTTGACCCGCTGCTCCGGGACCCGAGCCTTGTTGGTTAGAAAAGGATGACAGCCCACAACCGACACGGAGGAGACGAATTGGAACCCGATTTTTCGCATACCCGGTCGTCGGTGACAGGCTGCATCGCGACAGAGATCAATTAAATTGCGAAGGGCCTTGAATTGGGGCTCGAAGCCAGATGCTGGGCGGGTCATGCTCATGGCCCATGCGTTGTGGACGACGTCGGTAACACAATGGACTAATTGTTGATACTCGTTAAGAACAAGGCCGAGCATGGGTGCTGAGGAGTTTGTTTCGATTGCTTCAATCTTCGATACAAGGCTTTGATCGAGCTCTAGGCCTCTTGATTGCAGTGCCTCGAGCTGGCGAGCTGTCGCATCTGAGCCACTCACCCGGTTCAGACAGATGACTGTGCGTACGTCCGGTTGCGCAGCGAAGTGGGCAACCAGGTGGGATCCGAGGCTGCCGGTAGCGCCAGTCACCAACACACAACGAAAGGAATCATTACTTGCTTGGGAACTTGAGAGTGAGGTAGGAGCGGCAAAGTCGTGGGTGTGTTTCTGGACTAAAGAGTCCACTACCACTTGACGCGCAGCAAAGTCAGCTGTGGAGATCGAAGGAGCTGGGGAACACATAGATACCAAGTTTTGGCTTTCTGAAGACGCGAGTGCGATAATAATACGCTGGATAGAATTCTCGGGGAGCTGGCCATCGGACCAGTCGACATGGCCATATCCGTTGGCATGTAATGTCTGCTGCCAGAAGTCGGGTTGAGCGAGGGCATGGGTGCGACCGTCATTGAACAGCCACCAGCCTTCCACCAGTCCAAACACCGAGTCGACCCATGGCACGGCTTCCGTCATTTCCAACATGACGAGGAAGCCATCAGGCCGAAGGATTCTGTGGATGTTCTTGGTGGTCACCGCCAGACTGTGGGTTGCGTGTACACAGTTGGTCGCTAGCACCACGTGCTGGGTTTCCAGAAGCTTGGCGGGTGGTTCTTTTTCGATATCAATAACCTCGAAGCGCATCCAGGGGTAGTCCTTGAAACGCTTCCGGAGACCTGCCACCAGAGAAGGAGAGATGTCGGTAGCAGTATAGCGGACGGGGACGCCCGAGCTGGCGAGGAGCGGCAGTAAGGCTGCCGTGGTGCCTCCTGTCCCGGCGCCCATTTCCAAGATATTAATGGGCTCCTGTTGCTGTTGTGGAAGGTGGGCTAAGAAGCGCTGCCAGAAATGCTGGAGCTGACGGAGCCAGGCCACATTGATTGGGGACTTTCCATACATGCCGGCGGCAAGCTCCCGTCCTTCGGCGCTGCCAAAGAGCAGCTGAATAGCTTCCGTTTTGCCACTTAGACAGTCTGCTAGTCTTGATCCAGTCAAACTAGTAAGCTTGTGGTCGTAGGCATGCTCGGGATATTCGCGCAGGAGTTCCTCGAGCAGCTGCGAAGCGGATTTGGTTGGCAAAGGTACAGCTGTCCGAATCATTGTTGAGCCACTTAAGTCGACAAGACGAGCCTTCTCCAATAGACCAGTCAAAACAGCCATGACCTTTTCATGTTTAGGAAGATAGGGGATGTGCTTGATAGTCTGGCCCGCCTGCGCAGAACGAAGGGAGCTACCCAATTGGTCAAAGGCGTCAAGTGTGTGGGCCACGACCAGCTCAGTCAGCTTTGGCTGAACGTAGTTTGAGTACCCAGAGAGGTCGTTTTGCTCGATAAACCGATCCGTCAGAAGCTTGGTTGCAGTAAAAGCCTCGATAATGGATTCAGCAGGGAGTCGTTCAGTAGTTGGTGCACTCCCGATACTGGGACTTTTGACATCTTCAGCAGGCTCACTTGGCGGAGTTTGGATGCCGCTAGCTGCTGAGGCCTCGTCGAAGTCATCGCTCAGATCTCCATCTGTGGTAGAGGAGTCCGATGCACCCATGTTGGCCTGAATGCAGTTCACTAAGCTCCGGACATCGGTCATTTGCATGAGCTCCTCGAGTTCGAACTTGATGCTGAATGCTTTCTCTACCTCTCGGGCAACCTCCATGGCTAGCAGTGAGTCAATGCCTAACTCAACGAGATCTGAACCAGGTTGGATGTCTTCTGGTTCGAGACCAAGCAAGTTACAGAACAGCTCCCGGACACCGTTCAAAACATCACGTCCCGGGGCCTTCTTCCGCTTTGTCTGTTGCTTCTGAAGCGCGGGTGAGCTGGTAGAGGTCTTGGCCTTGGGTTTGCTTGCAGATGCTTTTGCAGCTGGGGCAGTGTTAGAGGCAATAGCGGGCAGTGCTGGAAGGGACTCTGGAGCTGCGGCTGCGGCTGCCGGCTGCTTTGTAGACTTTACGCCAGCGAAGCGGCCCAAGAGGCGAGACATGCCAGCGATAGACACCTCGACGAAGTGAAGACCAATGATAACCCATACCAACTTGCCGGTAGCAGAGTCAAAAGCGAACAGGTCACTCACATACTCCTTGGGAGAGGGGTGATTATGGATCGCGTGCACCTCCCATTGCTCTGGTCGCGAGTCCAGTGGAACGTTGGGGGAGCGGATCCACCTCTCGACACGATTGGATAGGTACATGTTGCTGTCGTCACATTCAGCCATACAGTTCAAAAAGATGCCAGCCACTTGACAGAAGTTGTCAGCGAGTCCCACGCTGAGGATAGTTTGTTCCACATCTTGCTTGACGATCCGTCCCGCCGACTCGTTACCACTAGCGGCGAGCTTTTGCAAGCCCTTGTAGCTATCATCATTGTACTGCACAACGGGTGCAAAAGCCCTGTAGATGTTACGACTGCCTTGGATCACCTGCTCGGCCTCTGGTCCGTCCAGCAGCGCAAGAGCACGTCGTCGATCTACCAGGCGTTCACACGTTGTAAAGATCTTGGAGGAATCATCGAGGGAGCGGAACAACAGCCGGCCTGAAACGTGCTGGGTCGCATTGCCTCCAGCGTTGTCTTTGTCTACGCTGGTGATGCGAAAGTCCCAGCTAGTTGATTCACTGTCGGTTCTGTTTGCATCAAGCCAAACAAGCTTGGACTCATCAAGGCACAATGGTGCATCATTCTCCATATTCTCAAGTTCGGGAATTGTGTCAGAGCCTTCCAAGAGACTTGCGAGTGCCTCTCTTGCCATAACGTGCTGGAACATGCTGGGGCAAATGGGTGCTGTTTGTGCGACGAGGTGAGCACCGACATACTTTTTGAACTCATCTGAGGTGGAATGAATATGGAAGCGGGCGTGAGTGTTGCCAGTATCCTGGAACCCCATGAACGTCCAAAGTCCCTTGGGTGACGCGGGTAAAGGAGCCACGGGGGCTGCCTCCTTGACCACTGGCTTCCGGCGCTCGAGCCAATGTCTCGATTTGGCAAATTGATACGGTGGCAGGAGGAGAACGCAGTTGTTCGACCTCTGTCCAACATGCTCCCAAAATGAGACATTCAGACCCTCTTTCCAGAGATTGACCGTAGCATCTGCCAGGTTCTGGACGGCTCCAGAGCTGGTGATATTGATTGATTGGAAGGCCTTACCACCTGATCCTGCCACCTTACTTGCCAGTGCTGTGACACCCGAGCCAGAGCCCGCTTCGAGCCAGATGCTAGATGGGTATTTCTCGGCCAACCGCTGCACTGCCTTATCGAAATAGACAGGGTCCCTCATGTGAGAGGCAAAGACATTGAAAGCGGGCGGACCACCGATCGCCTCCCGGGTGGCTCTTTCGTGGTGAATGGTTGGGCTACGGAAGATCAGGTCCTCCCCGAGTTTCTCAAGGTCGGGGACTAGAGGGTCCACGAGTGCGGAGTGGAAGGCGTGGGTGGTATCCAGCTGCTTCGATTTGATGGACGAGAAAGATGGATCGCTCGACAAAGTCTGCTTTATATCCACGATCACCTTTGATGTACCCGCTAGGGTAAATTGGCGGGGACCGTTAAAGCAAGCGATATTGGCGGGTGGCTCTGTCGTGTGCGCGGCGTTGGTCTGGCGTAGCAGCCTTTCAACGCTCTCCAACTCACCATCGACGGCCATCATTATGCCACGGTCAGGACCCCACTTCTCTTCAAGAAGACGAGCACGCCCAGCAATCATCCTTAACGTGTCCCTGACGGAGAGTGTTCCAGAGACGCACATAGCGGTGAGTTCCCCGAAGCTGTGGCCCACCAGCGCAGCGACCTGGACGCCGCTGTCAATCCAGCTCTTGGCACACGAGTACTGCAGAGCGAACTGCATGACCTGCAACTCGACAATGCTATGTCTGGGAGTTCGCTCAAAAATGGCTGGAATGATTCCATCAAGACCCAGGGACACACATGTCTCATGGCACTGGTCTAGGTGAGTGCGGAGCAATTTGAATTGGTCGTAAGCCTCACGGTCCAGGCCGACAAAGTTGGACCTCTGCCCTCCGAAGCACAAAATGACCGGACGAGATGATTGTTGTCGCTGGGTGGAGGTCAGCTCGCCCCGTCCATCTGCGAAGCTGGTGAGCTTCGCCTCGAGCTCGTTAACGGACGCGCAGCTAAAGATGAGTGATTGTCCGAGCGAGCGATTTGACTGATGCGCCAATTGGTAAGAGAGATTATCAATCGTAAAGCGGTTGTCCGTCGGCTTTCTCGATTGGAGCAGTCGAACCATCTTCGCGGTATACGATCGCAAGGACTGGTCGTCTATGCCAGAGAACCAGAATGGACGCCTGCCAGCAGCTGCATCGGCCACCCTAGGGGTTTCACCTTGAAGTTGCCCATGATCTGCCTGTGTGATGAGAAGCGACGCGTTTGAGCCAGAGGCACCGTAGTTGTTGAGGAGCGCTGCTCGGAAGTCTGTCGCCCACGGCCTCAGCCGAGTGGATATTTCGATATTATCCAACGGCGATGCGTTCAGTTTCGAGCTGATAGTACGGAAGCTTGATTGCGGAGGGATTGCGCCGTTTTGAATCATCAAAAGCACTTTGATCAAAGCAGCTACACCGGAGGCACACTCTAAATGACCGATGAGGCCTTTAACTGAGCCTAGGGAAAGAGGCTCCGCGCGACCCGGTCCGCCCAACACCCGGCGAACACTGTCGTACTCTGCGCGGTCACCGACCTGTGTACCAGTACCATGTGCCTCAACCACGGAGATTTGCTTTGGATCTAGTCTAGCCTTGCTTAGAACGCCGTTGAACACACTGGTGAGGGATTGAACACTTGGGGCGGTGATAGCCGAGCAGTTTGCGTTTTGGTTCACAGAGGATCCCCTGATAACCCCTAGAACCTGATCGCCATCTTCGATCGCGGCGGATAGTTTCTTCAAGAAGACAGCGCCAGCGCCTTCGCCTCTGCAGTAGCCATCCGCGGCCTCATCAAAGGGCTTACATTGTCCGGTAGGACTGAGAAAAGAGGCACCGTCAAGGTTCTGGTACCACTCTGGGCTTGTCATAACATTAACACCACCAGCAAGAGCAGCATTGCATTCACCGTTCAGAATAGCGTTACAGGCATGATGAACAGCCAAGGCAGAGGACGAGCAGGCTGTGTCGATGGTAACACCGGGACCACTCCAGCCAAAGAAGTGACTGATCTTTCCGGCAGCGAAAGACTTCAGGTTACCCGTCGCAGTATAAGCAGTGGGCGCATGACACGCAACATTGTTCTCGTAGTCAACCACTCCGATGCCCACGTAGCAACCGACGTGCTGATCAATCGCTGCTTTATTGAAATATCCAGATTGCTGCACAGCCTGGTAGGAGACCTGCAACATCATTCGGTGCTGGGGGTCGCTGGACACCATTTCTCGTGGACTCTTCTGGAAGAACTTGTGATCAAAGGTATCATGGTCACGGACGAAGTTACCAAACCACTTTCTCTTCTTATCGTTTTCGCGCCAGGCAGCGTAGTCGAAATTGATGCGGTCCGAAGGCACCTCAGTGCATTGTGACTTTGCCGAGCACATCGTGTCCCAGAACTCGTCGAGGTCACTTCCACCCGGGAAGTGGCAGGCCATGCCGACTACGGCAATGGCGTCATCCTCAATGGGTCCTAACAGAGCACCTAGCGCTGGGGGGAATTGGCCCGACTGAGGATCGAGATCGGCAGCATACGCTAGTTTTGGGCCGAGCTTGCGTAGAAACCACTGCGGCACGAAGCGCTGGCTCCCGAAGCAGATGGTAAGAGATGGCCGAGTAGCGGTCAACTCTTGCAGTACCGTGAAGAGTTTGTGCCAATCAGCCTTGTCGGTCAACATTGCCCGGGCGGCGGCATGGTTGAGTTTGTCCTCGGTTTGAAATTTGCCGCCATCCGCAGAACGCGTGCTGAAGGGGATTTGAGAAGTGTGGGGGAACTGGAAGGATGGGTCCGAGTCGAAGAGTTGCAAGAGGGAAGACGCCTGATCCTTGCGCTTGCCGCAATGGAATGGCCCACGCAAGGCAGTCTTCGTGAAGATGAAACCAGCACCTTTTAGTTTATCCAACAGTTCAGGTGCGTCGGTCTTGAGCACGGTGAGAGTGGCGAGGCGAGCCTCGGAAATGACGGACACATATGCCTAGTACAAGAGTATTAGTCTGGTTCCATCTGAGTCGAGCTTAGACAGGGTAAGATACCTCAGGGAAACCGTCTACAATGTTGTCCAATTTACTCTCCGCAGCCTGGGTTGTCCACCCAACAGCCAACGACTGCCATTTGTCTCCATCTTCACGATCTGAATCTCCTGCATCAACTAGCGCTCCGATAGCGGTAGCAATTCGAATAGCGGCTGCGCCATGTTTTTGTAGCTCTGCCAGAGTCGCAGAGCTAGCCACTGCAGCCGAGCTGATGAGTCCAGTGCAGAGACCTGCTGTCTCCGTGTCGAGTTTCAAAGCTCTTGGAAGGCTGTCGTTTAATGAGATCCCCGGGTTGAGCTGTGTTACGAGCTTCGTGTACTGTGCCAATTGCGTCGTCACAACCAACGGGGTAACGAGTATGTTGGGGAGCGGAAACAGATTTGAGGGCAGTATGCCTCGTCTGACCCATTCGTTAAGCAACTGCAGATACTTTTGACCCTGGAATGCCCCTAGCTCTGGGTGAGCATCTGAAATCTTTTGCCATTCTTGGGGTAGCTGTGTCAACGTTTCTATGCTCCACTGGAGCTCAGGTGTTTCGAGTAGAGTTGTCCGGAGTGACTGCAAGAATGTGTTGTCGAGGTTAGGGTCTTGAGGCCCAAAGACCAGAGTAAGGCTCTCCGATTTAGTGTTAGGGGATGGGTTGACCATGTTGAATGCTGGGTCAATGGGTGGTATGAAAGAGTTGAGATTTTGTGTCTGGATTCTGCTTGGAAGCCGGTAATCTGTGGGATCAATGGATGTAATTATACAAGTCGGATTTATAGCTGGGTTCATCCTAGAGAAGAGAGTATTAGGAATACGACTCCTGAAAACGATGATTGGATTGAATTCCCTATACTCCGGGTCTTTGCTGATGGCCTCGCCACGTGGGGATCGCGAATCCTGCAGCTCTGCTTTTCCACCCCGGAGAAAAGTACTTCTTAAAAAGATTGTCCGACAGGAGCTGACAGGATCAGCCTCTTTCTTGGCTTTCTCTGGTTTGCTTTCCTGCCCCGTTACTCTTTTTCCGTATTATTTTCAGGATGTCTGGCGTCGCCGTATCGGCTGTGCATGCACAGGATATTGTTTGTAAAGTCACTGGCGCAATTACCTTGAAGGACATTCTGCAGTTTAGCCATCATAGTAAGCCCCTTAGATAGGATACTGAAGATTGCGATCCTTTTGCAAAAAGTACTGTTATCATGAATAACTCCTATCTCCTTGTAATCCGGCTCGTGCTCTGCCTACGACACTTCGCTACATCGACGTAAAAAACACAGTAACTGTAGACTTCTGCATTCGGTCCCAAACAATTTAACCAAACTCAGCATACAAAGCAACTGCATTTATCTATAATTCCGTAACAAAAACCAAACAACCCAACTCACGGAAGTGCAATCCCATCCACCCACTGCACAACCGAAGTAGGCTCCCTGCCCAACAACCACCTCAAAACATTCGGACTCCCCTTCAACCCGCGCCGATTATAAAACAAAATCAAATGCTCAACCGCATCACGAACAAAATCACCCCGTAAATCACCCTCACTCGCCAGTCCGAGGCCCAGCTCCCCGTCTCCTTTCTCCTCCCCACCATACAAAGCCCTAATGAGCTTATTCACGCCAGTCTCAAAGGAAGGCGTCTTCAGCTGGATCTTCTTTCCAATGCGTCTCTCAATGATTTGAATAATCTCCGTCTCGGAGATGGGCATGGTCGAGCATAGAGGATACTCGGCGAGATAATGCTGTTCTCTCTCGTTCAATACCTTGGCTGATGCTTCGGCTAAATCGGCCAGGGCGATCACGCTGTTCGCATGCTCAGGTTTCCACCATTTCTCGAGAACGGGATTTTCCTGTGCTGCTAGTGCGGCGACGGGGTAGGCGTCTAGGAACTTTTTTGGGCTCGTCAGGATCCCCACCTTGTATATATATATATACTAGAACATAGATGAAGGCAAACTTACATTCGTGGGTTTAAGAATAGTCCAACAATCAAGCGGACTCAGAAACAGGCGTTCCTCAACATAGCTCTTCAAATCGTGTTGAAGGAGGTTCCGATGCTGGGTCCCAAGAACGCTCGAGAAAACGAAATGCTTAAACACATTTCCCTCACGTCGAGTCTCAGCAACAGCAGCATCGATCAGATTAAAGCCGATTTCTTTTTCATGAGAGTGCAGACTCGGCAGGACAGCGTTGATGGCTGTGGCGCCGTGGAGGAGCTTGCGGCAGTCGGATAGCGACTGGAGGTCTGCCGTTACGACATCGGCGTCTGGGTATTGGGCTTTGAGCTTTTGAGCCGAGGTTTGAGAGTGCGCGGCCAGACGAAGGTGGAATTTTCCCTTGTTGTAGAGCAGAGGGATGAGGCGGGAGCATTGTTTGCCACTTGGGCAGGTTATTACGAGGATTTCGCTCATCTTGGTGTTGGTAAGATGTAGTCAGACTATGGTTTAGGGCAAAGTTTGGGGATGTGAGATTTGGGAGGGAAATAGAATTACCCCAAGCCAAGGTATTATACATGTAAATGGCGTTGTTTACTGAAAAGGTTTCTCATCTCGTCGGAGTTTCTTTTTCATTAAGTACCTCCGGCCCCCAACTACGGTATTAAGTAACACATCTTTTCTCTTGGCCTTACTCGGGCTCGGTACTTAATATTATGTGGGCGTATGATCGAAAATAGCAAATCCCAGTCAAAATGCATTCTAGTAGGATTATTGTCATCACAGGTGAGGTCTACATGCACAGACATTCATGCGGTCCATAGAGCTAAGTGTACCATAGGCGCCAACACCGGCATCGGGCTGGAAACAGTCAAATCCCTATTGCGATCTAGTCAGAAATACCTCATCCTGCTGGGTGGTCGCAATCTTGAAAAAGCCCAACTGGCATGCCAAACCCTTAATTCGGGGACATCGGAAAGCTCTGTTGAGCCGTTCCAGGTGGACGTTGAAAGCGACCAATCGATTGGGGCAGCTTTTAAGCATATCTCGGCCAAGTACGATCGGATCGATTGTCTGATCAACAATGCCGGTCAGTGACCCTTCCTCTACCTAATGAAAGCCATCTAACTGGAAAACCCAGGTGCTTGTTTCGATGCTCACATCGCAGACGGCCGCATGACAGCCCGAGAGGCATGGAATAAAACATGGGATGTTAATGTGACTGGGGCACATATCATGACTACGGCCTTTCTTCCATTGTTGCTCAACTCCCAGGATCCTAGACTATTGTTTATCACGAGTGGGCTTTCCTCGTTGCAGGGTTCTTCAGATCCCAAGAACCCAAAGAACGTGTTCCCGCCGGCGGGACTTCCGAAACCACTCCCGTTCGTCGGGTATCGGTCCTCGAAGGTAGGGCTTAACATGATAATGGTGGAGTGGGCGAAGGCATTGAAGAATGACGGGGTGAAGGTCTGGTCTGTCGCTCCCGGTCTTTTGGCCACCGGTTTGGGTGGTGATACGGAGCTGTTGAAGAGGCTAGGGGCACAGGATCCCAGGATCGGAGGTGATACTATCCGACGGGTAGTTGAGGGAGAAAGAGACGGTGAGGCTGGTAATGTGGTGCGCGAATACTTAACTCCGATTCAACCATGGTAAAGAGGGGTGTTAATGGGAAGTGCCATGAGGTCTATAGCGTCGAGGACACAATTAGCCTTCTGAATCTAGGTTGATAATCTCATCGGAGCTAACTGGTCGCTGTGAGGGTAATATAGGTCATTCTAGTTCTTATCTGGAACGAATTCTTGATCTCATGCAGCAGGCTCAACTATCATATTCAAATCGATGACCAATACTAGAATAGCTCCGCATTCCCCAAGGTAGCGATTTCATTATCATCATAGGTTTATTCGACGTCGTAAATGTTCATTGAAAGCCAATTGCTAAGACTATGGAGATACAAGCTACATCCACCGAAAGCAAATCCCAAGAATAGTGCGTAGATTCAAAGATAGAGAATGAATCAAAACAGCAACTCAGCTACATAAATCATCACAAGGTGGAGACAGTTGACACCGCATGAGATACAAAAAACACCATGAAAAATCAATTCATATTCAAAGACCCAGCTTCCTACCAGCCTCACCCCCAATAGTCTCCATCAGGCGCTGCCGAATATGCTCACCAATCACCGTCTCAACTCCCGAACCATCCAAAGCCTGGCACTTAAGGTCGAGATTCCCATTCAAGAAGAACGGTGCGCTGTACCTTGGCCTGATGTTATGGTTGACAACGCGGTGACGCGCGCTACGGTAGTATCCGGCAGTCCATTTTTGCATCATATCACCCATGTTGATCACGTAGGAATGTTCCTTGACCGGAACAGGGACCCAAGTCTGCGTTGGCGGGTAGAAGACTTCCAGTCCCTCTGTGTCGTCCTCCTGGAGGAGGACGGAGACATTGCCGAAGTCGGTGTGATCGCCCACTGGAACCTTTGTCAGAGATGCAAACTTCAAGTAAAATCATAGAGTTTTAGGACATTTTGGGACATACCACCAAATTGGTTATCATGCTTCACCGGCTGGGGCGCATAATAAAGAAGACGCAGCGGAGCGGAAGGATTAACGGTTAGCTCATCAAAGACGTCGGGCGAGCAGCCCCAATGCTCTGGAAGCCCACGCGCAAGAACCTTAAGAATCACCTTGACCATTCCAAGCATCTTAGCGTGATACTTCATGACAGGAATACGGAAGTCTTCGTCCGCGAGAGCCTTTGGCCACTGGTTAGGGCCCGTATGGAATGTGCCAGCCTCAGGGGCATCCGCAGGTGTCTCACGGCCAATGATGAAACCCTTATACAATTAGCACTACTCGTCGAATATTCAGATAGCCACTCACTTCCTTTGTATCCGGTAAGAGACCCTCTTGGTGCACCTGTAGCGCAGGCGGCTCGTAGCCACGGAACGAACGACCCATCGCCTTTCCGATCCACGTCTCCATCTTCTCCTCCCTCGGCAGAGAGAAGTACAGTTTGGCACAGTTCAGGACCGTCTGGCGGTCTTCTTCGGGAATGCCATGGCCGACGAGGTAGAAGAAGCCAAAGGTGGTGCATGCATCGCGCATGGCGTCGACGACTTGCTCCTTAGCAGCTGGGGAGGCATTCTCATCGAGGAAGGGACTGATATCTACTGTTGGGATTTCAGTGGGAGGCGCCGCACTGTTGCTGCCCATTTTGCCTAAGTTGATATATGCGACACTGGTATAGGATGTAGAGATTCAAAATTTTTAAGTCGACAAGGAAACAGAGTCAATTGTACGCAAACAAGGAACGATGTCGGTTTCTACTACAGATCAACAGGACTGTTCAATCGACTTGTTGTTTCCCTAGTCGTATAGCTGCTGTCTAGACTTGTTCGTACTTTTGTTTGGTCAGCCTGGTCAGCTTCCTTTCAAGATACGCCGTCTTAGCTAACGATCCGTGGGGCTGATTCTAAAAGATTACTCCGGATGTCTTAGAGGCTAAAAAATTGGATGCTGAAGGAGTATCCTTAGTCTGAGCTTACCTTTTGCAGGACTATCTTAAGCATTATTCCCGTTCGATTCTTTACAAAAGTTAGTCCGACATTGCTATTGCCAAGAGAGTCAGCATATTCTAAAAGGTTACTCCGGGGCTGGAGAGGGTGAGAATGGATTGAAAATAGTAAATACTAACGCGAGGGCAGAAACAAAGCACAAAATAAAGAAAATGACATGGAATAAGGGAAAGAAAAGTAATTAAATTATGGGGTAACGAGATATAAGCCAAGATTTGTCAATTCAAATATAAAAATTGCAAAATCTGTGAGGGCACAGCAGAATACAACCTTACTCACAAAGCCAAATACTCTACTCCAAGTCCACTTTCTACACTTCCTTCTAAATCCAGAATCACTTAACTGTCCCTCAAAATGTCCGAAGTATACGACTGGCTCGTTCAAATCCCCGTGAGAGCGAACGATATGCAAGCGTGGACCAACGCCCGCGACGCGCATCTCTCGCACCTCAAACCATACGTCGCCGATGGAATTATTGTTTTCGCAGGTCCCACCCTGGCAGCACATCCCAGGGGACCAGAAGACAAACTGGAGGTCACAAGCAGTGTCATGATGTTTCGAGCGAGATCTGAGGAGGAGGTACGTGCGATCATCAGCAAAAATGCATTTGTCGAGGCGGGGGTTTGGGATATGAATCGTGCGGTGGTGGCGCCTTTTAAATGTGGTGTGAGGACGGGGCCTTGAAGATTTACTTGAGTTTTGAGGTGAACTTCTATTGTATTTCCAATTAGTGTAGAGCTGTGTGGAGTGCGTTATTGTAATGATTGTTACTTTTGTAGACAATCTTTTTGGCTATAATGATTGAATGGCAAATTCAAAAGTGGAGATTAGTTAAGCTTGCACTGAGGATATATTCTAATTAAAATACTAATAGAGAAAACAATCGTAAAACCACTTCCAGTCTCTGTCATCACTTAAAGTCCATTCTTTTAGTCATAAGTTCATATCATCCGGAAAGCAAGATACTCTCCCCCCCAACCATGCGGCTTCAGCGAAGGAAAGCCCCTTATGCCTTAATGGCAAGCTTAGGGCCGTACTTAGCCACACGGATCGCGGCGTATAACAGACCCGCGGCGCAAGTCGGTACACCACCAAACGTCCACAAGCTGTGCCAGTTAAGGGAGTCGCCACCGGTCTTAAGGATCGCGCCACTGCTGGGGCCGCTAATGAGCACACCCAGAGCGATAATGGCATAACCCATACCGACTCGGGTTCCCAGTCTCGATTTATCTTGGGTGAGCATGGCGAGGCACATAGGAGGCAAGCCAATGAGAGCACCACTCATGAAGCCGGAGAGCAGCGCCATGACGATAATCGCGCCTTTGGAATGCACAGCCATCATGACCAGCATCAACATACCCGAGATTAAGGAGGCCGGTACGAGAAGGTTGAAGGGACCCATCTTGTCCGCCATCTTGTTGGGGATCGTTCGGCCAAACACAGATGCAGCATTAAAGATGGTAACCAGATAGAAGGCGAGAGATTCGTCGGTGATGTGCTCCGCAGCGGAGTAGTAGGAAAGGTAGAACAAGATAACGAACAAACCCATATAGGCGATAAGAGAGGTGAGGATAAATGCCATGTAGCCGACGTCGGTGAATGCGGTCGGGTCCAAGATGGCGCGAACCTTGGGGGGCTTAACACGAAGCTTCATCACGGACAAAGGGATCAACAGGGTTCCTAGCGCGATGAAGCCAATGACGCGAACAGCCCAAGGGAAGCCGATCTCGTTGATCAGTCGATACAGAACGACGGGATAAATGACACCTCCAAGGGCGGAGCCCGAAGCAGCGACACCCATAGCCATGCCCATTTTGGTGCTGAAGTACTGAGGAATGATAGCGACACAAGGCACGAAGAGACAACCGGTGCCGATACCCACCACGAAGCCTTGGGCGAGCAGGACTTGCCAAAAGGTCTTGCAGAGACTGAGCATCATATGCCCAAAGACGACCATGAACCCACCAACAATAAGGAGAGTGCGGAGAAAGCCACGGTCATAAATCGGGCCAACAAAGAGTCCCACGAAGAGCAACATAAATGCTGCGATCGAGCCGACCCAAGAAATATCGGAAGAACTCGCGGTGAAGAGCTTCCCAGACTCATAGTAAGTCTGGTAGGCACCGAAGGTGTTGAGAATACCCCAGGTATTGAAATAGAGCATGAAACTGCCCAAGACATTCAGCCATGCCAGAGTACCTCCATTAGGCGGGGGCGATGGTCCACCGGCCGGTCTGGATGGTGGTTCTTGAGGCTGGGGAGCTTTAGTATCCATGCTCTTCTCGCTCCGTGTAGTAGTATCGCTCATGGCGGCGGTTTCGGGTCCAAGTGCCAGTATTTCCGTTTCGATTCTTTGGAGAATTGACTGAATTTGGGTTTATGTAAAGGAGTGACAGTAGTAACAATAATTATAATATTCCTGATGCAAGCTTCAGACTTATCCAAGCCTCCTATAAATCTCCTTTTGCCTTTATATACAACATTGTTAGTCGGGATTAGATTCGGGCACACTCGGGAAATTAACTCCATTTGTAAATCCTCGGAGATAGTTGGTCTTTCAGGCTTCGGAGGTTGTTGGTCATCCATGGATCTCATCCTTGTCATTTCCTTGTCATCTTCCTCTTAGGGCTTTCTTATGCGTGTGATGATCGCCAGCGTTGAAAAGAAACTCCGAACATCCAATCATCGTCCCCCATACGGCCTGTCCCGCCCCACTTGAGCCCGAAGCTCTTCGGCGTTGACTTGTTCGAGTTTTCATGTAGTGATCAAGGAAATTTTTAGAAAAATAGGGGGAATCACTTCAAAATCGGTTGGAAAATATTGGACGACTCCTGAAAGGCAGATGTGTAGTGACTTGTTTGCTGACAGGAAAGTTTGCCCAAGATGTATATCCATGTATACAGCGGCCTCATTTAACTTCAAGCCATCACAATCCTTCACGACTATCGATGTATACGAGACTTTTATATAAGAGTTTCAGCCCATGTAAAGAATGTCAATATCATAGATTTTATCTCATACACTACCGAGTCAGCAAATGTGTATGTATAATCCGTTAACCACCGAAACGCTCCAATAGAGTTAATCTGGCTACTATACCCTGGACACATCACATAGCTGCCCAACCGTTCTTTCGGACCAACAAATCCAGCACGTCTCGCAATTCCAGGTTAAAAAATGCTAGTGAATGCCAACGATTCAACGCTCCACCTACCGCGAATTCTCTGTCTACACGGCGGCGGCACCAACGCCCGCATCTTTCGTATGCAATGTCGAGTCCTTGAACGCATGCTCCGCCCACATTTCCGACTTGTATTCGCTGAAGCGCCCCTCTCAGCACGCCCAGGCCCCGACGTGACCTCCGTATACAAAGACTACGGACCATTCAAGGCATGGCTGCGCGTACGACCCGAAGACCCAGCCCAGGATGCACACGACATCGTGAGAAAAATCGAGGACTCGCTAGCCGCCGCACGACTCGCAGACGACTGCCGAGGCGCGACGGGAGACTGGGTCGGTCTACTTGGTTTCAGTCAGGGTGCACATCTAGCCGCCGGCATCCTTGCTACACAGCAGGAGCTGCGGCGACGGAGTGAAGATGACGAGGTGTGGCCAGCCTTCCGATTCGCAGTGCTGTTGGCGGGACGGGGACCGCTGAGATGGCTTCGTCCGGATCTCCCTCTTCCTCGGGGCTTTGTCGATGCTGCACAGTGTACAACTGGTGGTGAGCCGTTGGTTGCTGTGGACCTGTTGCAGGATAACCGTCTACAAACTCCGACTGTGCATGTTCATGGGTTGACGGACCCAGGATTGGAGTTACATCGCAGGCTTCTTTATCAATATTGTGATACTCGTATGGCGGCACTTGTTGAATGGGGTGGGAATCATCGCGTGCCGATTAAGATTCGAGATGCGGCTCCCGTAGTTGAGCAGATTTTATCCGTGGCTCAGCAGACGGGCGTCCTAGATGGAAGTTTGTAGGTTTACCGACTGTCTAGTAAAGCGGCATGCTATACGGAAGCATGGTGGGATATTGTACATATTTAGAGTAGAGACGTTCTATAAAGGGTCAGGTTGGATATTCTTTACGCTATACAGGTTCTATCTGAAGTCACACAGTACGTCTGTATTACTGAGCATGACGAGTTACTGGTTTGTAATGAGAACTTGATCGGGCCATGGTTTATCTCAAAGGAAGGGTAAATAATACGATAGAACCACACAAAGGAGGCTAAAGTTTGGACCCCACCGGACACTGGCTTCGGAATAACTTTATGGATCTAACTTGGAAGATGACAATAACAATAGAAGTGGGCCAAGACTATTCGGCTTATTCGACCATATGAACGTCCACAGGAAGGAAGAGTAGGGTCTAGAGAATGTTTTTCCGTAGCTACTTTAATGGCCCCGGAGAAACTAAAGAGGATATTGTGCACTATAGGCACCCGGGGCTGAATTGCCCTCTTTTGTAAAACTGTAAAGTGTAGCATGGTTGTCAGTCGGTCTAATATATTAATAAAAGTAACTGAGCATAGAGAAAAGTCTACATACACAACTTAGAACGTTTTTGATACGCCTTTAGTCACTTGGCTGCTTTCCCAGAAACGAGGACAATGATCGTCCCTACACCAGAGATGGCCACAACCCCAGAAATCGCCATCGTCGGCGGTGGCATCGTTGGTCTTGTCCTCGCTGCCGGACTCACTCGGAGAGGTGTCCAGGTCAAGCTTTATGAACAAGCGCGCAACTTTCGAGAGATTGGTGCCGGCATCGGATTCACAAAGAACACGGTGGGATGTATGGAAAAGATCAACCCGGCCGTCGTGACGGCTTTGCGCTCCGGTGGCGCTGTCAATGTTTCGTTGGACCAGCAGGATCCCAAGTCGTATCTGCGATGGATCGACGGCTACGGCCAGCAACGAGAGGACGATCCGATGTACCAAAAGCCGCTTTTAAAGCTTGACGCCGGCGTCAAAGGATGGGAGACGGTCCGCCGCGATCAGTTCTTGGAAGATCTTGTCAAAGTCATCCCTGAGGGGGTTGTTCATCTACGGAAGCGACTGGACACTATCGAGGACAACGAGGACGCGGACAAGGTCTACCTGAACTTCACTGATGGAACTAGAGCCGAAGCTGACGCTGGTAAGTTTTGAATGTTTTGTGGCTCGTAGTCCGGCTCGGCTGATAGTCACGTCCAGTCATCGCATGCGACGGCATTAAGTCCAGAGCACGACAGCTCCTACTTGGTCCGGAAAATCCTGCCTCTTATCCTCAGTACACACATAAGGTCGCTTACCGCGCGTTAATCCCCATGGACAAGGTCGTCGCAGCGATTGGCGAATACAAGACCTTTCGCCAGCATATGCACGTCGGTCCGAATGCACACCTTATCCATTACCCCGTCAACACGAACACAATAGGAGCCACCGTCGTGGTCTCGGACCCTAATGACTGGCCTCAAGACAAGCCTACGACGGCCCGTGCGTCTCGCAAGGAGGTTTCCGAAGCACTGACAGGCTGGTGTACTCCGGTCCGTAACCTTGTCGAACTGTTCCCGGAAGAGCTAGACCAGTGGGCACTCTTCGATCTGTTTGAGTATCCAGTACCCAAGTACAACAAGGGAAGAGTATGCTTGATGGGTGATGCGGCGCATGCGTCGAGCCCCCACCACGGTGCCGGAGCCTCTTTCGGAATCGAAGATGCACTTTGCATGTCTACATTGATGTCTGAGCTTATCATGGATCTCCGGGAGCATCGCACATCCAAGGCGACCGCATTGCGGACTGCATTCGAGACGTATGATAAGATCCGTCGGACAAGAACGCAATGGCTGGTCAACAGCAGTCGGCGCGTTTGCGACCTCTTCCAGCAACCAGAGTGGGCTAACCCTGACAAGCGGGTCAAGACCGAGTCCTGCTTCGAAGAGGTTAAGGATCGTTCGTTTAAGATTTGGCATTTCAACTCTGCTGATATGGTTGATGATACGATTCGCGAATATAGGGAAAGCATGAATTTGGCCACGAGCAAGATAAAGAGCGTTAATGGTAACGATGGAGTGAGCGTTGGTTATGGCACTAACAAGGTGTAAGCCTTTTTATTCACACAGTCATATCTTATATACAGATTCTAAGCAAGCCTATGATATCAAGACAAGGTTTGCATATCGTCCGATTAGTACGTGCAGAATATCAAAGACTAGTTAAAGTAATCCAAATCCAATTCTATAATATTGACAGTCAAGACAAAATACATGAATCACTCCACAAACAAGCCCCGACTCCCATAAATATAAGAAAATCGTCACATCTAATTACAAGTCAATACCTATTTCCCCTCCAACCACAAAGCTTTCACATCCCTCTTTACCCCTCTAGCCAAACCCTTGATTTCTTTCTTGAGCGCCTTCTTCTCCTCCTTGGAATATTGGCCATTCTTCTTGGCCTCTTTCACCTCACGAACATATCCCGTCAAGAGGCCTGAGGCGGTTTCCACTGCACATTTGGTGCACTGACGCTCATCGGCAATGTCATTGAGCGCCACGGTGAGTGCTTGCAAGATCTCCTTGGTTTGAGGCTGTTGAAGTTGATGATCCAGATGAGGAGTCTGAGAGGGCCCATGCACAGTACATGACGAGCTAGATCTTCCGTTAGAGCTTGTAGATATAACCATGTGGAGCCCTTGACTTACCCTTGCTTCTCGGAGTAGATAGACGAGCCCACTGAGACATGGGACTGAGACTTTGCGTCGCCCTGGAAAACGGTCTTTTGGGTCATTTTGCTTTGTTTAAGTGAAATTGTTTTGAAGCAATGAGAATTGATTATTGAGATTGCTCTGAGGGTTCTCGATGTGTTCTGATGAATTGTAAGAAGAATGTAGAGTAGGGCTGGGTTTATATGTAGCGACAAGTAGGAGATGGGTATGTCCGAAAGGAGTAAATATCCCGACCTCGGATATAAAGGCTCGGCCGAGGGATTCGGAGTTTCCTTTTGGTCAGCAACATGTCACTTTAGGCCTACCAAATATCAGAATTACACTGAGTATCTGTCAGAGTTGCATACTACTTAGGGTTTGCCTATGCTGACTCATAGTGGCTTATGATGCTCAATATTTGCCATCGGGGATAGCTCTCGGGCAATTCTACCGTTTTAGAGATGTTCAGTAATACGAGGCCCCTATTCGACGTCGTGAAGTGAAGTGCGTACTGGTGACGTATAAAGTTATTGTTGCTAATATAACATTCATGATCATATGTTCTAGCTAATGCTATTTATTGAAGCTATGGGGTTTCACCCTTGGGGGCCGATGAGAAGGCGCTAGAAATGCAGATTTTGTACAAATAAATGATATCGTTAAGAGTAAAGACTGATGCAGAATAGCCTCAGAAACCTATACCTGATGACAAAATTTCCAAATTACGCTGAAGTTCAAGCTCAAGCATCCTGGCAAGATTATTAACGGGCGCCATATGACTCAGGGCAGCATAAATGGCCTTGAACTGCGTCGCGAACTTTTGGTTCAACCCCTTGCATGAGCGAGAAAATTCGGCGCAGATGAATAGCGCGATCGGTGTGAATGGATGAACCTAATATTTCAATCAGAAATGCTTAAATACCCTTGAGGAACTAGTCTTGCCTTGAAGGACCCCATCTGGGACAACTTTTGTGCCTGGCTGAGGACCCTTTCCATCGCCATGGAAGCCTTGGCCTCAAAGCTTCCATACATGTCCTGGTACATTTCTGCAGCTTCAGACACCGAATTTAGGGCAGTGAAAAGAACTAAAACTGCGGCTTGCGCCAACATGTCGATAAAGATAAATGTGGGATCGGACGGCTCGAAGTCGGTGGCGGCGCTTGACAATGTCATCTGGATCTCTGGGCTCAATATGATGTCAAGTGCTCGATGGCGTGCAATACATTCCTGAGATGTGGGGTCTAGAATCCGTTCCACATTACATTGGTTTCTGTGTGAGAGGCAACGCGCGAGGATAGTGAGCATGACGATGGATTTTGCGTAGGGCGATAGCTGCTGATCGCTTTTTTTCGCCATGGCCGGGGCCAGATATTCGGTCGTAACAGTCTTTTGATTTTGGAATGCTGTCTCCGGGGCGGGTAGGCGTGTGAGGATCTATGTAGGTTAGTAATTCGTGAGCTACTTGGTTGCCTTTTTGGACGATAGAGCTGCCACTTGCCATTTGATCGTTCATGGCCAGCGGCAAGCCGTTGACGAGGTTCGCATAGCGATCGAGCGCATAGGCTGTCCAGAATGTCCTCCGTCTCTCCTCGATCTCGACCGAAGAAAGACTGGATGTCTGCCAAGTATTCGGGTTATCAATCTGATCAAGTTTCATAAGATGTACTAGATGGAAGCAGCGACCAGCGCTAATCCACCCCTTGCTGGGATTGCTCTTTAGAATCTCGTAGAGAACTAGAAGCAGCCGCGCCTGGACCACCTCGATGGGAAGAGCCTCGTTCGGCATGTTTTGCTCCCACACATCCAATAAGCAGCAGGTGTGAGTGTACAAGACTGGTAGGATGCCCTGGAACTGACTTCCCATTGACGCTGATAGTGTTCGCATGGCATATTGTAAGGTGGTAAAGGGCTCTCTTGCGTCTGACTCGTGGGTTGCCCGTGTATAGTACCGCTGCTGATGAACGATGGGAGCGAAAGGGTAAGCGCGATCGAAGAAAAGATCATCTCTATGGCCGACAGTTAGTCGATTTCTGCTTCGCTGAAAGTTTAACATATATTGAAACACTCACAGATCTGCGCGCTCTAGGGCTGACAGCTGAACGGGTAGGTGGATTGGCAGGAACTGCGGAGTCATTGCCTGGGAACCCAGCTCTAGTGGGCTTATGCTGGCGTCGATTGGACATGCAGACGACACTGATTTGGGTATATTGCTTGGTGGGGTTAGCGCTGGGGATATGTATGTAGACTCCGGGAAGGGTCCGATATGCTTGCACCATTCGCTATCCAATTCCAATGAAGGGATTGCCGATGGCCATTTGGGCAGTCCGATTGACTGCGCGTCTAAAAAGAAATTATCCGGTGAGCCCTGTGAATGTACGATGCTGCCTTGTTCAACGTCGCCAATATCGACATTTACTGATTGATCTGCCTCCAATACTTGCCGGGTAGGTGTTGAGCTTTCTCGCCTGGCCGGTTGGGCCTCGGAATTCTCATATAACTGGCGCTCGAGCGATGCTGTACTTTGCGTGATCAGATTAGCGAAAGGTTCTCTTAAGCAACTTCTCACACAAGTAAACCCCACCGATGCGCGATCTAAGAATATTGACATGACCCTTCCTCGGGCCTCGCGGCCTCCGCGCCGTATTCGTAACGCATGGTACACCCAGGTTGCGACAGGTGCCACATTGCGGCTGGCTCATATCGCACTTGAGTTTACGTGAACGACATTCTTCACAGGCGAGCCCTTTATTTTGACGGCGGCTCTTTGCCGGTTCGTGGGTGATGTTGCTCATCGGGACTTGTTGTTAGAGTAATGGTCCTTTCATTAGGGCTGAGTTCGACAGGGGTGCGAGCGGCTCAGCTCAATTTCATTCTAGAGAAGACCGGCGTACAGCGTAATCTCAGGGAACAACAATATATGCTGTGGTCTTTATTCTTCAAAGTCTATAAAATCTTATAAACGTAAGATAAGCGATCCCCGATCGAAAGGGTCACACAATTGCTTTCCCCAGTTAGAATCCCGTGCTGGTCATTGTGGGAAGAGACATGAGCCTTGATGTCTATACTGTCTAGAAGTGCGTACTAAAGACATTGAATAAAATTTCAAGTGCAGGGAAAAGGCCAATAATTCTATATCTATTCTTTCACTGCGGTGGTAGGGCATACAATCTCACTTAGAGGCTGAAGACAATGTAAGGGCCTGATTTTCAGGCCCTGGCTGCAGAGCGCCACGTGGGAACAGATTGCACCAGCCCTTCGGAAATTCCGAGATTAACTGAATCTACTCTGTATAATGTACTGAGTTATATACACTTGCAGGCTTGAATGTTTGTTAACATCATGATCCATATCGATACTGACTACAGAATCACCGTATCGAGAAAATGAACAAACCACATTGTGGCCTCCCCAGCACCAAGAACCTATTAAGCCCTATACGAGGACCCGATTACAATCATATGAGAATTACGTAGTCATCATCACCTGTTGGTAACTGGGTCCACTCCCTGACATGTCTGCCTAGTGCCAACATAAATGTATGGAACATCCCCATATTCACGCAAAGAGCTGAGTGGATCCGTTTCTCCGCATGGTCGGATAAGTAGCTTCGCCAAATACCAATCATAGCCATGTTCTGAACCAACCTTACGAACCACATCAGCACTACACCTTCTTGGTCAAAGCGCCTTGGCGGGGATTAATTTTTTCGCCTGTTTCTGACGAATGGGATGACTGGCGTCCAATACTCGCATACGCTGATTGCCGTATATAGGAAGGATTGACGATCTGTCAGCGCTAATTGACTCGGCATTGGGACGCTCCACTCCTGGGATTTGGGATGGTTTTATCCGCTGTCAAGACTCAAGAACGTATCATAATCATATTTACAATCATATTCTCTTGAGGTGTTCTGCTTCGGGTTCTGCAGAACTAACCTGTTGATGTGGTGGCAAAATAGATAAGGAGTTATTGAATGATAACCCACGCGATTAGAGCTAGCCAAGTCGATCGGAGAAGTCTACGGTACGTCTGCTTAGCGATAGCATGCATAAAGTCAAGGGTTCCATTTCAAGTAGTGGGTGGCCACCGTTGCACTGGATGTTTCCACTGATGCTTCTGCTTGAGGCAGAATTCTACTCCTGCGCTTGTTCGTTGACCCGTAGTTTGGGTCATATTGGTATAAAGTTCCGGACAAAAGCTTCGTACCGCTCACCTGATACTCCCCGAAAGCTTACAGTCGGTGCTGACCCTATGCAGGGATACACCTCGGGAGGTATTTTCATTCCTGAGTTCAATGTAGAACTTCAGGCACGAAACTGTATCTCGGTCATGGATAAAATGTCGATTCTTCCGTTTAGCCGTTAGAAGAAGATAGCACCGTCCGCTTGACATCGCAAACGTCCAATTCCCACCACTCTATCCCTTGTACATTCAGCAAGTTTGTTACCTTGATATCGCATTCGTCAGATTGTGCCGAGCGCATCAGACGAGGTTTCGCATACGAATTCCCAAACAGGAATCATACATGCCATAATCATATCAGCCATATGCCCCATCTAGGAAACACCTGTTAGCGTGCCATACTTTAATCAAACGTACCGAAAGCCATCCCCCACATAGTTATGGAGAACTCAACCGGTCTCTAGCCTGGCTGAGCCTCACATCATCGACAGCAGTCTCGATCCAGACCATTCATTTCCCTACCACAAGAGCTTCTACAGCTGTTTCCTCGGCGCCTCACTCCCCTTTCTCAGCAATGAGTTCTTCCTATTACCACACCCACCTCTAAACACTCCATCCCCATCAACCAAGCCCCGTAACTCCCCCACATCAGTCGTAGCAACAGCCACAGCCACAGCTTTAGTATTAACAAACTCCGCAGCAACTCTAACAAGCTCCACCAACTCCCCATCCCCAAGACGATTCACTAACAAAAGCGATTCATCCTCCAGGGTCCTCCAATCCCCAACAAGAAACACAAACTCATCCACAACAGTCCCCGTCGCATACTCACGCAAAAACCGAACTGCCTCATCCACCTCCCACCCCAGAAAGGGTGATTTAAATGAAGGATCAACAGGAGGATACGTCACATCGTCATGGGTGTATCTACATGGCGCGTCTCCGGTGTTTTCTATGAGTAGGAGCGTTGGGGGTGAGTTTATATCGATAGCTTGCGCGTAGGCTTTTGTGAGAATTGAGGTGAGGATCTGGGGTTTGTTTAGTTCGGATTATAAGCTGTGAGATAATTTGTAGGAGATTCATTTGGTGGGTTTTATTCCGTACTTGAGGTGGGATGTCGTGAAGACAGATTATTGGGATGAGGGATTCGCTCATTTTGGGTTTTTAGGTTCTTGGGTTCGTTTTGGTTCGTGTGTAGATAGTTGGGCGTTAGTTTTTGGTGTGCTGAGCACTGGGTTTTAGTAGGGACAGTCCTAGTTGGTGGGTTCTCTGCATATCAGTAAGTGAAGGCGTAACCGGTTGTATGGAGAGGGAAGGGAGAAAGACAGGTCAAGGTCAAGTAGGGTCAGGGTGGGGAGTAGAGTTCAGCCAAGCAAGACTTAAATTGGCGCCACATGGGGCAACCTCCACGCGGGAAAACGGGTAATAAAAGCAGGTTTAGGGCAAAGGAAAATTACATACGACAGGGTGACAGTTAGTGTGAAAGTATGAAACGCAACTACTTCCACGTGTCTTGGACTCCCCTTTGTGACCACTGACATGAGCTGAGCAGCGTTTCTTTTTAGGTAATATTGCCACTCAAACTCTAGGCAAACCTCCGATGTCAAAGAGCCATGGATGGTGGTGTGACACATTGGCATGTCGGACCAATCGAGCGAGCAATCTTGACGCGTTTGGGGGAGAACTTAGGGCACGCCAGCTGACACGGAACAAAGATATTCCTCCGGGTTTGGCGTCGCTCGACCCGTGCCATGAGAATGGCTAGACTGTTCTTGGTATAACCAGTGGTGGGCTGTGTTTGCGTATGTTTGTGTATCTCAATTTCACAGTCTTCGACCCCCGTTGGCCTTTCCTTTTTTTTTTTTGCTTTTTTCTTTTTTCTTCTTTTCTTTTTCCTTCATTTGTTGCATTTGGGAAACCGATGGTTGGAGTTCTTTGTCGCAATGGGCTCACTGAGAGAGTACCTAAAAAATTTTCGGTAAAAATTGCTCCAAGGCAGAAATGTTAAAATACACATGCGTGAATTCTTTATATATCTAGGTACTTTCTGTAGATAGGGCTTTCCTTCGTATACGGGCACCATTTGTCGCTGGTCGCGTTTTCGCACGGGTGTGGGCATAGACGTAGGGCATCAACGTGGGCATGGGCGTTAGCATACTGGAAATATTGGTCGACACCGGCTTACTGAATCTGTGGGCTTGTCGTACATCTAGATTGGCGTAGTATTCCTTGTCGCAGGGGGGTGGGTTTGGAAATCGGGGGCTGATGCTGCATTCAGGGCAAAGTGTACTGGTTCTCTTCCGGGGGAGGGCCGATATGGTTCGTAGAGGGGGGGGGGGGTATCTTTTCGTTAGCAATAGGGGCGCAAGGGTCGCAATGTGTCGCAATCGAAAGGGTTAGATAGGGCCACTGGTGGTGTGAATGACATAACCATCCACTTAGTTGTCGCGCTCGGGGTCAACTCTGTTCTTCTTCCGTCCAATACCAACTAAGCCGATCATCTCGGACCAGAAGCCCACTGGTGGGGTGGTTATGCTATTCTCATAGGCGTCGATCTCCGGTCGCTCCCAGACGAGGTCTACCTCGTGGGGTCGGACATAACGAGTCTTCTTGACGACCTTCCAGAAGATAAACAGGCAGGGTGCTACCAACTGCATCGTGTAGTTGGAGAAGAAGTTGGACACGCTCCATGGGGTGAAGGAGCTGTATCCGTAGAAGATGATCACGAGGGTGTGAACCGTTACGGCGATGTAGGCGCCATAGGGCTGGAACCAACCACAGTAGGGCATCTTCTTGCGGTCAACGCCTTGGGCCTTGCAGGCCCTGTAGTAGTTGATGAAGGTGACGGACATAATGAAATAATTGATCAGGCCACCACCGGTGACGAGATTGACGAACCAGGTAATGGCCTGCGCGGAGCCACTCCCGACCTGGAGGAAGGAGAGGAAGGGGAAAAGCATCACGACACAGAAGCAATAAATCGGCACGCCGGATTTGTTGCAGTAGCGTAAGATACGAGGAGCGCGGCCCTCCACAGCCAAACTGTAGAGGGATCGCGTTGCGCAATAGGTATACGTATTGCCGGCGGAAAAGATGGAGGTGAAGATCAAGGCGTTGACGATGTGCGGAAGCACACTGATGCCGAGATTCTCCATGGCAATCACGTACGGCGAGGCTGCTGCTGTGCTGCTGTCACCATCACCAAAGTAGATATTGACAAGAGCCGGGTCATTGTAGGCGACCACAATCCCCACAGCGAGTGAGCCGATAACAAAGAAGATACAGAATCGATAATAAACAGTCTTAAAGGCCGATTTGATGTAAACGCTTGGGCGCTGAGCCTCGGCGGACACCATAGAGATGTACTCAGGACCGACGACACAGAAGCTCGCGCTCCAGAGAGCGGCAAGAAACCCTTCAAAACGACCCAGATCGCCCTTGGTATGAAACTCAGCGAATGGACCAGGGTTATTGAAGTGGCGAAACCCATAGGCGTCGTGCTGGGGATTACCGCCGACCATTGTAACAAAGGTAAAGGCGAAGAGGATAAAAATCAGAACCAGCTTGCCTCCGGATAGCCAGAATTCTGCCTCTCCGTAGAATTTGACCGCAAGGATGTTCAGAGAGCTATATAGATTCGTCTGTCAGTTTACAATTTCAACAAAGACCCCACTCGTTGTGGTGTGGTAGTCCATCAAAAGGCTAGATCAGATATCCTTACGCGTAGCAAATAATAACAGCGGCACAGATTCCTGCCGTAGGGCCAGGTTCCGTCACACTTGGGTTCCAGAAGGACATGACCATACTGAGTGCCGTGATCTCAAATGGAATCAGGAAAGCTTCATAGAAGAAGAAATTCCAACCGGCAAGGAATCCAAGAGCATCATCCACCCAGTAGCCAGCAAGACGGATAAAGCCTCCGGACACCGGCATATACGTATTCATTTCGGCGATCGAGTTATTCACCAGTCCAAGGATGCAAGAATAAAGTGTGTAAGCAATAAACAGGCTGCCAGGGCCACCCTTGGCGAGGCCGCCGCCAATGCTAATGAACAGGGCCGTGCCGATCGAGCCACCGGCAGCGATGAGCTGGATTTGACGGTTACCGAGCCGGCGATGCAGGGTTCCCATGCTCTCCCCGACATGAATACTACCGCCCTCTCCCGAGGTGGAAGGTTCAAGCTGGGTGGTTTTCTCCTCATTCAGCCCCATATTGGCGGTTGCAATGCCAATAGAGAGTGGAAGATGTGAAGTTTTAAAAAGTACTCGGAGCGAAACCCGGGCAGATTAGCTCAAAAGATAAGAAAAAAGAGATAAGATAGAAGCAGGAAAGAGAATTGGCATAGGGTATTTGATTGCGATGAGACAAGAGGGAGGGAGAGCATAATAAATGCTGTATGAGAGCAACAAAGAAAGGGAAGTTGACTTGACACTCTCACGGCGTGCCCTATCCAACTGGTGTCGTACAGAAGAAGAATTCTTGTCCACAGGGTGGGCGATGCTGCGATATTTAATCTTAACACGACGCTAGGCAGGCCTCTTTTTATTTTATTTTGTTTTATTTTTATTTTTATTTTTCCGGGTCCTGCAGCTAAGCAATGACGCTGCGTATGCAGTTTACCGGTCGTATCTAAGGAAGGTTATCTTGGCCATTGACCGATCTCTCAAGCCAAGCCCTAAGGCCGACCACCCCCAACCGCTCCACGACCTCCCCTCTCATGCGATGCATGTTACATTTCAATCTCGGCGTACACCTAATGTTCACAATTCTAGTAACTGGTCACACCCCTACAATGAGCCAGGGATCCGTGAACGCCCAGCATGCGCAATAATATACGGCAACCGTAGCCTAGCCAGTCAAAGCCGTTGACTGCCCGGTGGCCAAGCCACTTATCGTGTCTGAGAGCCGAACGATCCAAAGTTCGAGGGTTAGCGTCTAACAAAGAATTACTGCTGGTTATCTTGAACCGCCAAAGGGACCCAGCCAATGGCAATATTATGATAAAAGATTTCTATCCTACCTTCGACAGGCCAAATAGCCTCGGGTAGGTGATACTCGCCTGTATCTATCCCTACACACACGCTACTGAGAGAGAATAGGTAATAGGTAATAGGGATGGGGCTTCCTCTCTCAGACTTTTAATTTATTAAATTGCGGCAAAAGACGGAGTTCCTGGTAGTATAATTAACCCGAGAAAGGTAACCCGTGCCAGGGGCCGGTAAACTGGATACAGACACTTTTGTGGTTGGACACTAAGAAAGCAACGTAATTTTTGGGAAGTTGAAATATGGACCCATATTATGTTGTCCAATAGGATTGTGGTTGATTTAGTGGTAATGGACACTAACAATACGAAGGTGTGGGGAAGAAAGCAAAAGGCAAAAAAAAGAAAAAGAAAAACATACAACAGAAGGGATTCGCTGGTGGTCACCCACCCAACTACTAACCTTCCGGCGTGTGGCTTAAGTACGGCTGAGCGGACGGGAAGCCCTGTTTTCCACACCCTATGGTCGTATGTACTAGTGTTTTACTTGCATAAATTTATATACAACTTATAAAAGAAGAGAAATCAATGCTTTTGGCTCACAGTATCAGTGAAGACTGCAACACCAATTGGTTTATTCCAAACTATATTATCTACCCATTTCACAAAGACCTATCGAGAAATAAATATACTAATATTATATATATAGCTTCTTGGTTATCTTTAACTTAGAAGCTGTTATAGTTTCTACTGTGAAAGTCAAAATAAAGACATATTATAAGCCATGTCCCAGAATATATATATATATATATCAGAGATAGGAGATAACCTAAATCCTATCTATTCGCCTCAAGCTTTCAACAAACTACCTACACGCCCAGTAAAGCCCCGGATTAGGATAACAGACCCAGTGGAGTTACTCATAACTCTCGATGCGCGATAAACAACCATCCTACTTGAGGCTACTGGCAAAATCACCCGTCGAGAGTCTGTTTTCGCCTCTCTAATCCGAACACTACGAAAAGCCATTACCTGATTGGGATAAATGATCCCTGCGAGAAGATAGCGGATATTGACAGGATCCCGAAACTTAAGCTTATTATAGTCATCCGATACATTATCTTGGGTTTAGAGTAGACTAATCATGTATGGCACACTGGGCGGGACCTAGGCGTGGCCTTGTGGCGTCGTAGGTTCCTGGTACTTTCTACCGTTCAACCTTCGTAATTCCCGCACAATTTAAGTTCTGTCAGTGCCACCCTGCCATAAGCATCCTATGTCCTACTGAAACAAAATGTAGCGATGCGTCGTTGGTCACTTAAGGACTATATGACCAAACACAGGCCATCAATCCAGATCGAGCACGTATACACTGCCCGGAATGACCATTTGGGAGCACATTTAACGGGCCCTGTTGATAATCTCAAAGAGTAGCTGTGGAAAGTTTACTTGGGACCCCCTGTACCAGTCCTTCCGCTTATCAAAGATTGACGAGAGAAATTAGATACAACTCTCGTCGTCAGTTGTATAGATATCTATACTATCGAAGCAAGCTCCTTTAACACACCTGGCATCAGTCATAAGGTTCTTATCGAAAGCCGTAATCTCCGCTACCGAAAGACCATATATCGATAGTAGGAATACCAGATAGTTCTATAAGTTATTGTTGCCTAACAAATCTCTCACTCTACTCCGGCATATCATGGTGCTATTCGAACTGCCAACACGGCTACCAAGGTACGGTACATTTGTGGCTACGTATACAGCTTCAGAAATCAACACCTCTTTACCCATACTCAAACTTTGCATATTCATTTCATATCTCCGCTCTCCGGAGCTCACCCTGGCTTTTCTCGCCATTGGTGCCCAAAATTGATATGAAACCAAATCTTGGGGTTTTCTATACCAGCTAGCGGAATTATTATCCTAGAATAACTCTGTAGGATCTTTCCCCTCTACTGACATTTTTGCCTCGGCTCAATATAGTTCCCAAATTAAATACCACTAGTAGAGCAACGTAGATCTAGCATTAAAGAGCTTTGGTTATCAGAATCTTTTGTACATATTGAACTATTCAAGGCACAGGCGCATGTAAAAAGCGATGATGGGGAGCGGGGATAGGTACGAATCGGAACGGACTGACGGACCAAATCTGTCCTCTATGTTCCGTGATTTAATCGTACCCCTCAATTTACTTGTACAATAAAGTTGCAAAGGCCTAATATTAACGGCTTTGTAACAAGAATCCACAGCGTGTTTGACCTCGACCATCTCTTGACCCCATTGAAATATGCTTTAAGTTACCCCGCTGCCCAGTCTTCTCCACCTGCCAAATGAGCTACCGTGGATCATCATGAGATAAAATTCCCATTCTACCCTACAGAGTGTACCTAATGTCTCCGCACATATGTAATCAATATTCAATAATCGAGATAGTCGAGTTGCTAAGGCCTTCCACACTCGGATCATAATTCGAATGGTGATATCATTCCAAGTCGGTATCTTCCGGCTAGACACGTACTTGGCTGCCATGAGCTTCGCTGTGCAGAACACCCTCCCCAACAACCGGTGGTTGCCTTACTAGCTATATTACCAAGATTTGTCCAGCTCACGCACACAGGTCACGTCCTCGTCCATATGTGCTTCGGAGCCCATCTCCACAAATGCCTCTCCACTCGTCTGGGCTGACGCAGGTGTCTCCGATGTTTGCGTAATCCTACCTGGACAGAGAAACAACGGATGATTTTGGCTTTTGGAGAGTGCTTTGACTGAATGAGATTAGGAAAGTGCAATATAAGACCGTTGTAACTGACTGAGGAGGGGTTTAACCAGAGTAAAGGCCTTCAGGTGCACCAAATACGCAACCTTTGCATATGCACTAGATCAGGCCTAGGCTGTTGCAGCGTTCATCGAAAGCCTCAAGAAGCTAGATCATTTTAAACACTTAGCAAGCACACCGCTGCTGATTTATTTCGAAGTGCTCACTTTACACAAAGAGAGATTAGTCGGATTGGATATGCCAATGCGCTCATTGCCCTAAGGCACTGGAAAGGAAACCCCCCCCCCTCCTTCCCTCCTCTCGCTGGAGTTGATAACATCTACTCATTGAGCGGTGACTCGGGTGAAGAGCTCACTCTGAGCCTGGAGCCGTGACTTACAATACCTCTAGACGCTGTCGCAAAGGCGACCGTTGGTGTAAGTACCCCAGCTCAATGGTTTCGGACATGGCCCGGCAAGGGAGTGAGTTTTATCAGTTTTGGCACAGCATGAGGTTCAATAATGGGGTTGGTCGTGAGAAAAATGTCTGGTTTGGTCCATAAGCGAACTACGGAGTTGCACTTCAGGAGTTGTCTGAGGACGTTTGATAAATGGAAAACGTGAGCTATCTGTACGTAAATATACTGAAGCTGCATGCACTGGTTAAATGGACGGCTCCGCGACACAGATCACCAGTTTCCCCCTTGCATGCTTGCTAGCCATAACACGAAATGCCTATTTTCCACCTTAGTCCGACAATATGTCTTGTAAAGGTCATGACCTACCTGAACAGCATCCTCAAACGGCCATGTAACTCCGATCAAGACACCCAATTCACCCGCCTCACATAGCTTTCTTAGCCTTTCAAGTTTGGCCGTACTAACTATAGCTGTAACCTGTCTATACCCCCGATCTATCCCGCCTGCCCAGACAGGCAGAAATCTATTCATACCCATTTTTAGCAGGCATGCAAGCATGCCCAAATAAGTATAGGATTCGAGCACCGGTCCAACCGATGTATACATGTGATCCACGCCAGGTTTCAAAATTGCAGGCGATGAATACCACAGATCTTGAGATCCAAGGGCATCGATGATCTTGTCGAATGGCTCTTCTCCATATACCTCTGTGGCAGTAGTGATAGACATGTCACCCGAATTGTTGTACGACACGACATCATTGCAACCGAGCGTTTTCGCCACATCAAAAGAAGCAGCAGAGCACTTACCTACAATGCGCCCCTCCTCAGCGATAGCATGAGAAACAAGCTGCGTAACAAGGTGTCCGATTCCCCCGCAAGGAGCATTAATGAGCACCCGACCACCGGGTTGGATATCCGCTGCATCTATGAGGGTTAGAGCAGTTGTGCCCGAAACGGGTAATGCCGCAGACTGTGCGAATGAAATATTGGCTGGTTTGCGAGCTATGCAATTCACGTCCACGACGAGATATTCTGCTAAGGCCCCGGCACCTTTTAGATGTTGCCCGACAGGAATGGACCCAAAGACGGGCGTTCCGGGCGGGAAGTATCGGTGCTCATTGTCTGGGCTGGGGGCAACTGGAACTTCTTTGCCGGTTGAGATGATCAGTCCAGAGAAGTCTGTTTCTGCAATGCAAGGCTTGGCTCGGAAGATGAATGGGACGAAGTTCATCATTATGGTTGTGCCGGGGTGTAGGGACACGTGTGTTATGCGGATGAGTACATCAGTGTTGGTGCTCAAGGTGGAAATGGGTTGCTGTTGGGATAGTTGCAGGACTCGTTCAGCAGAGCCTGCGTGAGTGAACGTCCATGCTTTCATTGAGTTGGGGAGTGAATATGCCATATGTAGAGATATTGTAGCAATAACATGTCCAAAATACCCCCAAACCGTAAAAGCTGGGGTGTCCTTCACCCAAAGGGGTGACGGCCTGCCCCAAGATGTGCCTTTGTACCTATAACGGAGACGGAAGCGCTCCGCTCCTTCAACATCCAATTCAAAAAAGTAGTACAGTAACATATTCAAAGAGAGAGCAAAACGCTATCCTACACGTACAACCCGCTACTACCTTTCCCGGGCGCCGAGAGGGGGGTATCGGGTCGATTATTTGTAAACGGAGCTGATTTAGAGCTATAAGTTGCGGCGAGGAAGTTTAAAAACAAGCTGTCCGTGAAAGGGATTATGGATGTTCTATGTGCAACTCGCGGCAATATTGGTCATGCTAAGTGAATTTTTACAGGTAATCATGGGCCTTGGGTGGGGGTGTCGGGAAAATTTTAAGGTAGAAGTGGAGGCCCAACGAGAGCGAGTATCCTTCTTTCAACGTCCCAATTTTCTGGTGTGTTTGTTACGAAATTCTACCCATCTATCCGACCAACAAGACGGGGTGAAATGACACCACAACTTAAAGGAAAGGACCAGAGCCCAGCCGCAATTCAGTTGGGGGGAGTGATTTTGCTTGCTGGCATTCTCTATTTAGAGTTGGAAGTAGCACACGCATCTTATAGATTCAGGAGTCTATTTCTGACCTAGGGTAACACAATTTCAGTTAATCAGGGCACCTAGCCATAGATCTGGTCTAAGCCACTTGCCATCCCTCCGCTATCAGATCATCCAGGTGAACGCTAAGGCAGTTGGTTCCATCGGAGAGGTGGAAGAAGCCAGTAACTCCGCCACTTTCGCACTCGACGATTGGTGCCCCACAAATCCCGTCTGATATCGTGGAGTTGATTGCCCCAAATACGGCATTGACCGATAACGCTTTCCATCGCTCGAAGGGAATTGCGGGATAGCCGTCAGGACGGACTGGCGCCGTGAAATACTTGCCATATACCATCAGGCTCACTAGGCCAGAGCTCATACCATCCACCTCACTCCATGAACCCGCCTCTATCATGTCACCCGGCATAAGGCTCCGTGGCGGCTCTGCTTGGAAGTTGCATTCATTGGTGAAGCTTGCTGAGGCCGCAGGGGTCAGCTTAACGAACGCAATATCCAATTCTGGGCGCGTATCTGAAACTGTGCCAATCATGTCTTCGCCAATCCTTGGATGATGTACTTCATTAGAGAGCAGGAATCCGTGGTGCGCGACCGTGACCACCTCCTCCCCACGCACATTACGAAGTTTCACTCCTAATGTTGTCGCAGAATCCACTGACCCATAACGGGAGCCTGGAGAACTCAAGCCACTCTCGACTCTGCACCCTGGCGTTAGGCATACCCGCCGAAGATAGTTAGAATCGTCTTGAGGTAGGGAATCCAGGCTGTTCATATACTGAGCAGGGTCAATGAAACGAGCTCGCGTCTGGCTTCGCATTTTATGGTAGAATGGTCCCTCTGCGTGGTGGTATAATGTAGTGCGACCTGCAACAATTCCAGGTAATGATTGCGGCTCATAGATTCGGCCATCGCCATAGCGTAGCTCCACGATGGTCCAATTCGGCAGATACAAAATTGCTCGTATATTTGCAAAGGGCTCCAGAGCTGTGAGGAGAGTGATATTCTGTTCCTTTGTCGGAAATGCCATCTTGGGCCAGGCTAGGGTCGGACACGGGTCCTCGATTCGCGGATTCGGATAACGGGTTTCGGGAATAGCTTCGGTGGGACATGTCCCGGTTCCAACAAATATGACCGGCATACATGCGAGAGTCAGAGGGATTGGTCGAGGGGGACTGGAAGTCTCGATCCACATAAACCAACCCGACTGGCCGAAGTTACCATCGCCGAATTTCTTGTAAATCCACTGCAATTCCTTGCGATTTGGCGTACGGAATTTGCGATTCCCTGCGTCCCACAGCGTGAATGGGGCTGTGTCGTTACTATGTCGTGCACCCCAACTTCCGGGATTTTGCCATCGGTTGACATCAGGATGAGCATGAGAGAGTGTTAGGTCGCGGTACTGTATGTTTTCTTGCGAGCAAAAGGAAGCGACCGGAGCATTTGTAAAGATATCGGTATAGGGTGAACTTCTTTGGATCTGCTGAACTTGCGGTGATAGCCGGATAGAAGTTGCCATGGCTTAGTGATAATCTGGAGTATACAAGTATCGAGAAGTAAGAGTTGAGTGGTGGAAAATGTTATCTTGGAATTGAAGTTGAAGGTACGGTAAATAGTGTTGCTGGCCCCATATTTGGCGGGCGCGATCATGGCGCACCTCCACCAAGTACGGAGGATCATAGCGGCTACTCCGCAACAACGGGTTCTTATCGATTTCTGCCAGCAGAAATCCTATAATAATTCTAAGTATTTAATTTTTCTGTACTTATACCTAGGAAGCCAGTGTAACTACTAGAAAATCTATATATTATATACATTTCTATATAAAATCTACTTTTTAAAAGAGAAGATTACTGGGAAATAACTGCATATTACATGTGTAATAGAGTATATTAGAACTACAATTAATTTTACATACAATAGCCCCTGACTGTAGACACGGTAGAAATCTAGCCTAGACACTGTGGCCCCTAAAACCTAGGCAACTTCACCCCTAAAATTTAGGCATAGTGGCCCTAAATTTACCTTTATCAAAAGGCGGTAAATTAACGGGAACTTTCTTATAATATACAATACATCTATATTATACTTATATTTATCTATTTAATATTTCTATTTATAAATTATTAGAAACTATACTTTTATCAGTAATTTATATAAGGAGCTATATAAAATATCTATATTTTAAGTCTATTTTATAGAATATTCTATATTAAGAGAGTTAGTAATACAATATATTACTAGGCGGTAGGTGGACTTAGTAAGAAGAGCCGTTGTTGCGGAGTGGCCGCTATGATCCTCCGTAACCAAGCCTAAACGTCTATATCCTAAACCTAATTTGCGCGGTAAGTTCACCTGGCCCCACCCATACGAGAGAGGACAACCTTGGGTTCGCAGCTCGTCACTACTCGATTATTCCTCGTGGAACAATAGAGACATCTTGTCATCCTCCGGCAACACGGCTTATGAGTTGCTGCTATTGTGATGATTCAAGTCTGTTTCCTTCAAAATTTTCCGTACTGTCGAAGCCTATTTGGTCCTGGCAGAGATCTGCTTTTTATGTTTTAGAATGGAGCTACCAAGAGGCATCTTTGACTGCTATGACTTTGGGTATCCAACTGTCACTTAGGAAGAACATGCGATGCGGTTTGTGGAAGAGGCCTGTGCCACGATCACTCTAGATGTACAGGACAAGGTAAGCCCGGAAATATGTTAGACGAAAGTCTTGTCCGAACTGACCGCGTGTGTAAGCACCGAGCGATGATCCATCTATAGTCTCTTCCAGTGCGTATGCCCACACTGTGAAATGAGGGCTAGGATCTGGAGGGAATGGCATAAGCCCGCGATTGCGTATGCTAGCTATTGAGTAATATTGAAGTTGTCTATTTAAACTAAGATATCCCTTGAGTGAAGCGTGCTTTACACACTTCCTAAGTGTCCACTTTACTGTGACACGAGCCAAATCTTCGATAAAAGAGTGCATTCCGCAGCGAATGCTGAGACTGGAGAGAAGAGAGAAGGGAGCAGTGCTGAGCTGAAGTGCCCGCCTTAATGTCCTTGTGTCTCTGCCAATCAGACCGCTCAAAACAACCACTCTATCTACATGTAGTTTCCGAGTGTCACAGTATAAGAAAGTCTCTTCCTTTGATTGACACAGTAATGCAGACTGTGGACCGTAAGCAATGATCTGGTGGCCCTATACCATAATTAGAGCTCGCTAGATCGAGGTTTGATTGTGACACAACGTCGAAGTCCTTAAGGTAGAGACTGTGTCCAGTCAGCCTGCTAGGCAAGCTCTCATACCCATACCCAGCTAATTAGGCCCTTCAAGGATTGTGTCTGTTTTGTGACTAATAGTCATTATTGTCTAAGGTTATCATTCTATAAGACTTTCTCCGTCAAGCAGCAAGTACTCGGGTCTATTCTCTGCTTTTACCATCGTGCGCAACCATCTCATAGAGGCTCTGATTGAATTTAGAATACAGGCCACGGTCATTAATGACTGATTTACTCTAAACCAGCCTGTTGACATGAAACCGAGTAACCACTAGTCAGTATCTCATAAGAGATAATATTTTCACATCCTGAAGAATACAAAGAGCGGCTTCAAACCGTCCTTTCACGTGTTGGTGCGTACGATTTGCTTTCCAAACCATTACATCTTCTCCAACTCAGATAATGATAATATCGTCTTATCACGATAACAACCGCTTACTTCTATGGTCAATGCACACACGTTGATTTTGTTAATGTTTATCAACACCGAATGAATGCACCGCTTATTAAACATCGAAAGGTATGTAGGTACGATGTATTACTGCTGCACAAAAGACCGCATTTCTATCTACGCTAGTGAGGTTAATTTGTTATTTCTCATACAGGCCATACTTCAACGCTTAGTCTCTATCAAAATTCCGGTGACACTGGCCGATATCTTAGCCCATAGTTACTTACAAATACCACTGATTTTACATATCAGCGTGTGATGCTGAGATATGTGCGTTGCGCATAGAACACCGCTAACAGCGCCTCTTAAAGCTGACCTGAAATATAACCAAGCATTACGATATCTACTATTCTAGGAGCGTTCCCATTAAATGATAATTACTTGCTAATAGGCATTATAGGGTCGAAGACAGACTAAGCAGAATAGGGCAATATTTACAATAGAAATATATTTCCAGCCCATTAATACATCCTACATTGACCTTGGAACTTCGACGAGATGAATAAGATCAACATATTAGCCACGCCATTCACTAGATATAATGTCTAGCGCCTCAGCAGTAGTTTAAAACGGTTCATTCAAGAGAACTGGTTAAGATCAAGCACTCATTTTGGAGGCGGGAGGATACAACGGGTAAGATAACGTTCTGACGGTGACGACCTGGACGTACATAGGAAGACCGACTCGACGATGGGAATAAACAGGGCCGAAGGGGATGATAACAGAAGACGAGGCTTATCGTGGGACATATTAAACATCCCACAACAGACAGTTTTCTCTTCCTTTCCCTTCCCCAGTCTTGATACCTTCGTTTAATGCACAGGATTTCCACCGTTTCCTTTTGGCTTGTAACAATATCTCTCATCCGCCACACGAAGAGTTCCATCACCTTTTTCTCCACTGCAAGGCAGATCACGCCTCTTTTCTCTAGGCATTTTCCAGTGGACATCTACCACAAGAAATATTGATCAATTTCTGGCCAATAAGCCCGTGGGCGTGGATCCTTTCCACGGATATGATGCCCCAGGCCCTCCACAGTAGTGGTCCATCGTGGAGAATAAAATGATAGCCAATTCAATTTACTTTTAAGTGGCGAAATACCTCATAAGTTCGGCTACGGGAGAGCTCTTGGAATTATGCTTGTTTGCATCGAAGCGAGCCACTCTTTTCTGCACCTCTTCGTTGGTCAGAATCTTCGAGGAGATAACCAAGACCAGACCAGATGGTTGGTTGTAACGGCAATGGTGAATCTATTTTCCCTGATCAGCTCGCATCAGGTTCAGTTCAGGTACCAAGGAAAAGCAAATTGGGGGCCAGGACGAGCGGGAAGAAGGGTATACAGAGCGATCGGGTGAAGAATAGAGGGCGTTCAGGTGAAGGAGCCTGAAAGGGCTGAAGAGTAAAGCGGCAAGGGCACTAAAACAACGAATTCAAAAAATAAAAAAATAAAAACATACAACAGGAGGGATTCGCTGGTGGTCACCCACCCAACTACTAACCTCCCGGCGTGTGGCTTAAGTACGGCTGAGCGGACGGGAAGCCCTGTTCTCCACACCCTATGGTCGTATGTGATCATTGTTTCGCACTAAAGCTATGAAATATGGCTTGGCTAGTAGCTAAGGAGAGGGACGATTTGCAACTTTTTGACATGGTCCGATAGAATCATTGAGGCTATTTCACAATGCACGTTTCTGTCATTTAGCCACATATTGACAGTGCTCTTCTTAAACAGCCGCCTATTAGTTCCGTGGCAGCGAGTCTCATGTCCCCTCGCGTTTCTTTTTACGACCGGCGCTTCATCCAAGGAGTCTGCGATCAGTTAGCTATCTTGGTTACATACAACTTAGTATGATGGCTAGAATTCACTCCAGATCGGCGAGACATGGCCGTAAGGTCAGAGGGTATCTGTAGTGCAAATGAGGTGCATGGACTATTAACACTAGATAGAAGGGCCAGGCCTATCGAGTACGTATTCTCAATAGTTAGATAGTACGAGTTGAGCTGGTCCTAATACTAGAATATAGCTATTAATGACAATTGTAATTGATTACAAAGAACTAACCTAAGCATGTAAATAAGTATTCATATTGTGAGGGTGTACGGCCCAGGCAAACACGCTCCCATCTCCCAACTAGGCCAAAAGGTCAGATAATTCTGAGTTAACGATTCAGAATACCCTGATAGTATACCGCTGTTACACTTATAAATCATTAGTTCCTGTATACTATAGTATTACTTATACAAATCTACATATCCATGTGTCTAATATTATTGTTCCGCTAGTATTCTGCTAGCTATAAATTAAAAATCCCATTTTCTATGGAATAGGTGGCGGGAACACGCCAACTCACTAGTACATGCGCTATATAAAGACCGGACTAGTCGTGGATTGGGGCTGAGAAGTGCGGCGCGGGTATTTATCGAAGATCATAAAGGCCAAAGCCCCACTTCACTCTTCTTGTAACAAAGAGTCAACCGTCAAGTCAACAAGTCAAGGAGCAAAAACCATGCCGTCGTTATTGGATCTCCCCCTCGAGCTTCGGGAACTCATCATCGAGCTGGTTCTGAAGGACCAGCGCATACCGCCCGCAGCACCATCCCAATCCAACCGAGGGAGTTTCCGTGACATGGGGTACCGGGCATGGCGCCAGATCATCTACTACGAGCGACGACAAAGCCACTGTCCCTACAACGCGAGTGGCCTCATCCGGACCAACCACCAGCTCTCAGAGGAGACACTGGCAACCCTGCACCGCATCTCATCCTCTCCATACGTTCTAGACTTATCGGTCCTCAATGATGTCGGGCTGTACCCCACCTGGCTGTCTGTGCCACGACTCACGCACCGTGTCTCGACGCTACATGTCAACGTCCGCCTCTTTGGCCATATTCTCTCGCGCGACTCCGCGCGCTCCCAAGTTGGGGACGGTGGTCATCTAGGATTCCAATGGAGCTTCTACGCCTTGCTGGAGCGGTTCCTCCGGTATGGGCCCGTGGATGAAAAGACGAGCCGAGGAAAAGATCCCACGTACGTCCACCGGGATGTGACCGTGAAGACGCTAGTGCTCGACTTCCAGTCCGCAGAACCAGAGCTCTCCTTTCCCCCGGACGAAGTCGACTATCGCTGGTGGTGGGGACGCCATCATAGGATGGATCCTCTTCCTGGAACCGAGACTGGAGTCACTTTTGAGTTGTCTGATTATAAGACCCGACCCGAATGGTTCGCAAAATACCTATTAGGGTATATCTATGGCCTTCTCGCGATGGGTTACCACACGGCAGAATATGGCAAGATCCTCTACGAGCGGATTGGAACTATCAAGGTTCTCGTGAATGGGGAGCCGAACGCGGAGATTGATCTTGCCGGTCCATTGGCACGCCGGCACTTCACTGATACGCGAGATGTATTAGGTTATGTCTATACAGAGAGCGAACTGGCAGCATATCGGGAGTGGAAGAAGGAGACCTTAGCACGCAGGGAACAGCTGGGATTCCGGGTGGTGTGGCTGCATGATCCCGAATTCGCGTAAGCATTCGTGAGAAATATCCCAATGTATCAATGTACTTAAGCAAATGGTGAAACATGCATAGCCATTGTGTCATTTAACGCAGCTTCAGCTATTTATAGGCAGTGGGATTCACGCATAGACTTAACTTCAATTGATCTAGAGGCTGCTCCCTCCCTGCCCATACTTCCCAGTCCGCTCCCATGCGCGTCTTGTAGGTGGGCCGTCGCCCTCTACAGAAGATGGTTAAGAACGAAGCCGGATTTCTGTTGAGATTTCATGTGTTCAAAGATCAAAGTTTGTAAAGACACCTATAACCGACCCCTACACTAGTTGCGGGGTCGGTTATAGGTATTCAGTAGCTGCCAGGACAAGGATCGCGTGCGCGCATGCCGCGATCAGGTCTGATTCCGGCATGGAAAATGGTGCTGCCTTAAAACTTATCCTGAAACGGAAAGGGTTTCAATTAGGAGGATTTTTATTTATGGTGATCGAGGAGCCAGTTTGGATGGGTAACTACTGTATCTTATCACACCATCTCCATCGCTAACCAGTGAGAGCCACGGCATAACCGCTAGCATCTGACAACCCCTGTCTATGCGTCCCAATAAGACAGCCCGGCGGCACTGCCACCCCTAACTTGCAGTATAATGTCACGGCTGCTAGTCTACATTTGATTTATGTTGCATAAAGCAAGGACTTGGCCTTGAGCTGAGCCACGCATGCGTGGCTGGACTATCGTGCATCCCTCTTGCGCCTTAGGCAGACAAGTAAGTACCCCGGTCTCTCTGGGGTCATATCAGGGTATATAGAGAGTATGACTTTCTTGCGAAATCTCCTACAAGTACTACACCCTAGAGAACACCCAGCTTCCTAGAAACCAACTCGTAAAATCATTACTATGCCTTCTCCATACTCACGAGCTCAAACAACCTTCCTTCCCCACCTCTCCGAGATCATCCAAGTCTACCCAGAGGGGGAACGATGGTGCGCAGGATACGCTCCATCACAGGGTCGTCGCTGCCATCAATCAACAAATGCGCGGAACCGGCAAACCGCCATGTACTTATTAGACGAAGGGACTGAAGACCTCTATGCGGGATGAGACATCAACGACCTGCTCGAGGCTTTGGCTCCTTACACTCTGTGCACACGGTGGCACAAGAATCAGGCCCCCGAACTTGCCTCAAAGTGGAAGAGGAAGGTTCAACGATTCTTGGGCTCCTGTGTGTCTCCTGCGCCTACTCAGCGAACTGCTGGAGAGCGACAACGGACTAGCCCTGCGGCAGGATCCCGGCGAATTGTAGAGGTGGAATGCTCCAATCTGGAGAACTGGGCTCTAGTTCGTATTGAGGGGCGTGGAAATCTACAGACTGTTAGAGCGGCACCAACACCGTCGCAAGGAACTCGCGTCAATGGACGCGCCACTCAAACCACAAACTCCACCGATAGACGACGCGAGCTCTCTGTGAGTGGTGCTGCAGTTCCAACAGAAGAAAGAACGAATAGAACAAGAGCAGTAGCCTACAACTCCCAAGCAGGCCTCCAGGTTGCCTCTGTTGCGGCATCGAACTGTGGACTGTCGAATATACCAACAGCGACTATTCGCGCGACCTCTAATCGTGCTCTCCTTGGCAGTGGCTCGAGAGCTGCTCTGTCCTCTACGACATCCTCATGTTCTGGCGATTCTACTCGCCGACCTATTGAAGGAGACTGTAGCATCTGCTATGAGTCCCTGAAAAAGGCTCGCTCTGGAGCTAGGCATGACGCTCACCATGATACGGAAGACGAGGAAGAACAGCAGGAAATATCCTGGTGCAAAGCCCAATGTGGAGTCAACTACCACGCGACCTGCATTGAATCGTGGCTGAAGGTCTCCCCTAAGTCTACGTGCCCGATGTGTCGGAGAGTATGGAAGGCTTAGGGTTATATTGTCTTGTTTCAGTTTGTACAGCATGTGCGTTAAGTGTTTAGTCTGGTAGACTAAGCCCAAGATACCCGATCTCAAATACCCCGAACCGAGCGTTTGAAAGTTTGATAGCATTTTGTTTTATTTTTATTGTTATTTATATTCTTTGAAAATAATTCTCGGCGTAGAGCACGGATATTCAAGGCGATAATGCTAGGTACGATTTATACACAGTGATCAATAACAACACTGAGAGTCCTTCTACTCGTTCCAAATAACCTTTTGAACTGTTTTATCGAGTAGTCTGTAACTGTTCCAGTCGTACACGTAGTAAAAAGGACCACCCCAAATGGAAAAACATGTGGTCAAGTGTTTATAAATTGTAAAGCGAGCAAGTACCAACTTCTTCCTCGTTCCTGCCTCATACTCCCATATTTTACACCTACTCGGTGGTACCTGTTATTTCATTTTCACCCACTTCAGCCTTGTGCTCTTTGGCTAGTTCCCCTTCACCCCTTCCATCAAATCACAGCTGCATCCTCAGTGCAGTGGCTGACGTCTCCAGATCGATTTATGGGGCGCTTCAATCGTACAGAGTAAATTATGGGCGGGGCCAACGAAGGATTGAATCATAGCCAGGCAGAATTGCAGGTATCCATCAGGCATGGAATACACTCTTTACTTCCATCGAGTGGTCCAGACTATTCCAATACCTCAGCCTTGCATAAAAAGAGGGGCTTTAGCTTATGGAAAATTTAACTAGTCAGCCTCGGTCCCTTTATCGATATGTCCCGGGCACATTTTCACAAGTTACAGGGGGTTTGCCGTCAGCCTCGGCTTGAGGCAGGGAGATATAGGTGGAAATGCTGCTGTGAAGTATTTATTATAAAAGCGGTCATTTTCTGCATGTTGTTCTACAAAGCCTCTGATTCCTTAAGCGATGATTTAAAACAGGAACAGAAAAGGCATGTATATAATAAAACAATAGACGCATGTAAATGGGTGGTTGTATCTAAATCCACAGGTGGGTTCGTTCAGCATCCCCACTACCAAATCAAGCGTGACCGATGGCTTCACCTTGGAAGATTAGATATAAACCTGGTTTCGGAAAAGGTATATGGTGTGTACAGACATTATGTCAATCACCTCCGGTAGTTTAGGCTACAATAGGCCTCTGCCACCAGGCAGGCTCTGCATACCCACGCATGCTGCGAGGTTCCATGTCATTGATGGATAGAATTTATACATAAACGCGTTCTATTCAGAAATGGGGTTGGGGATGTTGGAAACTGCAAGTCAAATATTAACATTCAGCATTTTACTGCACACTTCGATGAAGAAAGACGAAGCTTTCAATGTAGTTGTCCTTGTCTATGATTACTGGGTCAATTATTAACATAGAAACCAAATGATTCCGCTCCTAGATTCAAGAAGCGGATGGATCATCCTCAATGCCAGCCAGCTTCGTCTGGACCGTCATATTTTGCTGCGAACAGGCGCTCTGAATTTGTGCGTCGGAGATTGATTTATGTTTTCTTATGCTATGATCGTCATGTTGGAGGATCTCTGGGGTGATCGGTTTGGCCCACCCCCTTGAAGGATATATCGTCAATCTTCCTGGTTACTAGCTAGTCCCTTTTTGGCTATACGTGTAGCCTGCAGGGAGCCAGTGGCTACAATTCCTGCTAGGCAGCGTTCGACCAGCAAGGGACATACTAAAACGGTAGTATTGCTTTAAAATGTGCAATAAAATTGCTGAAGGGCTGGCGGCCACGCTGCTCGCCTTAAGAGGAGGAACGAAAATGATAGATCACTCGAACATGGAAACCAGCCGACATGGTATGAGAGGTGCCCTTGATCAACACTGCATATGATGTACTCTTCTTTCTAATGAGCAAAGCTCGCAGCGTGTACCATGCGACCCCGTTGAATGAATATGAGCTGGCTGAACAGCTGGAGCAATGGCTCCAACTGCACTGTAGTCTATTGTCAACGCTATTGAAAATAGTCACCAATGCATCGCTATGTTGCATGCAAAGAAGAGTGCCAATGATTTTGGGCCCACTTTCAGATCAGTTATGAATTCTAAATAAACGAATCATGTCCCAGCTAACAAGATCTAGGCTATGATGGTATTTCATATATCTCAAAAATTAATTCAATTTTACGGCACTATCGCGGGACTATTGAGATAGTCATGTCGATCATTTGCAAAACATTCGCAAACAAGAACAGGGGGGTATACTTCCAATAGGCTCTTATAATATTTAAAAAGAGGTTGACCTTTTTTCCAATCAATGATATGAAAGAGGGTTGTAGCCAACTCTTTTCATATTCTATTCTCCCGTTCGTTTCATTTGATTTCCTACATTCCAATCTTCGAGGACTGAGGCACCTAAATAATTTGTTTCATATACTCCTTGGTCAAGATGTGTTTTCATATCTTGCCATTCATAGCCGCGATCTCGCTTGCTACTACAGCTGTTGCAGAATGCAAGGGTGGCTTTTTCAACACGATCCATACACCAACAGACATGATACCGCAAGAATGCAGAAAGGGGGCGGAACTTTTTGTCAATGAAGGAGATAAATTTTACTGTTGGGTATGGACAACTTCTGCAGTAAAGGGTTTGTTGTGACATACCCAATGATTTCCGCCTATATCGAACCCCTCCTATGGAACAAGAAATACGGACTTTTTCCATATTTGTGGTCAAACTTGGGGGATATGCCTTTAAAATTGCCCGAGGTAAGGGAGATATACGAGGATGTAATGGAAAATTGTGTGACAGGCAACGCAGCGATCACAGAACACCCCAACTTGTGCAGCATTATGGACGGTGATAAAGTGCTGACCGACATGGCGAATGGATGCATCATTCCTAGGGTCGTTCCAAGGGTGATGCTCAAACTACCACAATTTATCGGCTAGTCCAAATCACACTGCTACAAAGTGGAAGATATAGTCAAAAAGACTCTGGTTCTTACAAAGAGTAAGCAGCTCATCTAGCCCATGATTCTTTCCCATGGACAGAAATTAGTCAATTGATACCTATTTTCTTATTAAGATACTATGCTAATACCAATGAACAGGTGGCAAAACCCCAAAGGGCTTTTTCAACCCCTATAAGGTCGTGAATGGCTTTGCTAAGAAAGTATGTGCCCTAACCATCCAATCTTCATATACCTTTCTGCCCTTTCACCTGCTCGCTATTCGCTAACCATATAAACAAAAAGAAGTATGGGGTGAAAGCAGATCCTAAGATAGGGTACTATCCAAAGGTCCTCCCATAGTTATTGGGACTGCGGCAAGAGTGCTGTAATCGGGTATTACATACTGTATTTTGTGATGTTCTTTCATTTTTTGCTGTTTCAAGTTTCGCCTTTGTCTGATTGTGCCTAATCCATTTGATTCTATATCTGGATATGAGAAACTAAGATAATAGCGACTTTTATAAGCTCGAACTATTCGCATTTCAGATGCTTTATCTCGTTGAAGATTTAGCCACACGTACCGAGCCCCCCCCCCCTCCCCCCCCCCCCCCCCCCCCCCCCAGGTAGCTGCAAGCGGCACAATGGCCACAAGATCGCAATCTCTTCATTCGGTGAATGTAGTGTTTAATGGCCAGAAACAGAGGGAGCATAGGTCATTCATAATCTCAGATCAGGAGAAATACAACCGGTACAGGGGGATATACAGGAATACAGAATCCATAGTGCTTGAACGCCCCCAAGCTCGTTTTCAATCTCCCTAGAGAAGAAAACATTCTATAAAAGGTCTAATTATGTCCCAATCCTAGAATAATCCCTCGGCTTTAACTAACTACTGTAGACTCCTTCCAAAGAGCCTTCAGGTCTGATGTCAGCTCCCAGTTTGACTTTAATGATAATCAGAAGTTGTATCCAAGGTATGTGAACGAAATAGTAGCGCATATAATACAAGACCTACAGGAAATCAAGAGATTGTAGTCCTAGTCCTATGAATAAGTTGTCAACCTGTAATAGGGCTTTATCTGCACACTATTGGGAAGGATCGCCGCAACCTGCCAACGCGATGTGACTCGTGGACGACATGGCGGAATTCACCCAAAAGCTCCAGAGGACACAACCCATCTCCCCAAAGATATGGAATGGATCTAATATTCTATAGTCCTCAGCACCGAAGTGACTTCAAGATCACTCTGAGCTGTGTCTTACAGGTAGAGCTCAATGCTATAGAGGCACTTCTAGAATCGTCAAGTGTTAAAGATGAGGGCAGGACCGTATTTACTATATTAGCTCTAAAAATCTTATATAATGAGTAGCTTTAAACAGATAACCGTTTTCCGCCGCCTACTATGTGACGATTAAATGGCGTAAGCTTTTAATGAACATAATTATATAGTGAGATTCAACGATAATATCTATCTACTCGGTAGAAGTAATATTAAATTCAGTCTTCACAATAGAGCTAGCGATTTTCTCTACCTCAAAAGTTAAAGAGATGAATGTCGAGTTTCCCAGAAGATTGCCTCTAAGCCCATCAACTAATACAAGCAACCGGCTTGCTCAGATCCGCACAAACACCATCGTCTATATCACTGTAGCATAGGCCTTGAGCGATTGATAATAGTCTCAGTATATACACGTGCCTATGTGTGACATATACATGTAGAAAGACTCACCATCGGGGCAGCGACATATATTCTTGGGAAGACCGCCATGGGGGTCCGCTCTGTTCAATCATTAGTTCTCGGATAGGCACCAGAGAAAGGATAAAGCAAGCTCACGAATTGCGGCATCCATTTGCGTTGTCAGCAGATACTACCATAGCTCGTAGAAATAGGAATAATGCGAAGAAATGAAAATTGATGTACATCGCGCTGGACTCTGGTATTGGATCAAACGTGAAGCCTATGCAATGCAATAGATGGCTCAGCGATGTTAATGATTTTCTAGAGGACTACGGCTGATTGGGTAGATATAAATACATTCCAAGTCCTAGATAAAGACTTAATAGATATTACATATACAAGAAATTACCATAGCAAGCAATATAACAGGTAGTATAACACGTAGTATAACAGGCAGTATAACAGGCAGTATAACAGGCAGTATAACATATAGTATAACATGTAGTATAACATATAGTATAACATGTAGTATAACATATAGTATAACAGGTAGTATCGGACACCGGCTACTCTTAGAAGATAAACAGCCAGAAGCCGTTATATACGTTCAGACACTCGAAATTCAATTGTTGGACCCATCACATTCACTGGCAATTTCTTTATTAAAGCATTGGCCTAGTATCGACCCTCTCAAAATAAAATTCTGGCAAAATGGCTCCGTTCTTGCCGTTCTGATAGCATTCAGCAATGCTGCCTCGATATTAAGCCACCCCCAAAGCGAGGAACACCACAAGATCTCCACGGCGGAAGACATTCCTGAGCTCCCAGAAGGATTTACTTGGAGGATTGTGGAGCGCCCCGTCGGAAATGATACGAGAATTAGCCGTGTTGTGGAGCTTGATACCCAATCGAACCAGCTGCAAAAGCGGGCATTTGCTATTGGTTGTACTGGGGTAAGTACTATTGCAACCAACTTCAGCGTAAAACAACTGATAGCTGTGGAGTTCGACTAACACACTCTAAGCATGCTGGGTCACCCCCTTTGATCGACGACTGTAACACTCTGAATACCCAAGTCAAGAATTACCAATCAACACTTCTCGTACAGCCGGGCTACTGCCACGAAGCGACATATGGCACCTGCTTAACCTACGTCTGTGCCAAATGTCGACAGGTAGCCGTGGATACGAATACATGGTATGATCTTAACCAGGCGGTTATCAGCCACTGCGTTGACAATGGTGAGGCTGGGTACGGGTATGACAATACGGATAATGAGTACGAAATTGGTATCGAGCATTCGGGCGATGAGCTCCCTTCATATATTTGCTGAGTTTGATATAAGGCTTTGAGGCTTACATATTAGAATTTGTATAGTCTTTCAAGGAAGGCCTATATTGATGGCCTGGATGTCAGAATGATCTACTGTACAATACATTAGGCAATACAGTTTACTACAATGCTAGACGTCCTGCTACCAGCGATATAGCTTGCTCATATAAATAACTCAATATTTAATCGAATAAAGGTTGCTTCTAAACAGAAAGCCCATCAGCACCTAGTTTAACAACTTCCATTCTATAACATCTAACACAATGTAATGCATTAACAATGAACATAGAGCCACGGTAAAACAACAACAACAACAGAGCGACCAGAGTAAAAACAACACTGCTAGTCCATATTGACCTAACTCCTTTCATGGTGAGCCGTCACAGCCCCACCGTGAGAATTGCTGTACAGAGAGCGTAAACCCATTGGTATTCTGCTCCTGCGACACAATCCTGGAATTATTGCCATGTCTGATAGCCCTTCGGAATGGAGACATCCCGTAGGATCGCTTTGGGTCATTTAGAGAGATCCAGCCCTTCTTGCGGTCGACCATCGCGTTCATAACCAACTCGTTCCACACCTGATCTGTGGGAGTAAATGGACAATCAAAAGTCCACTCCACTCGAATTTGCACGTCGTGTTTCTCCGGTAAGGCATCTGCCTCTATTGACGGAGTGTGAAATACTACCTCGACAGACCCACCGTAGGCGATTCTGCGTGCCAGCCTCTCTATATGAGCTTTCATCGCAGCGCAATCGTGATCGGGGAAAGAAACTAATTTAGAAAGCGTCCAGCTGGAACCCGGGGTTCTATTAGCATTATAAACAATGTTGGGCTGGAAAACATACGATCTCCCATCAGTACGATCTCCCAGCCATTCATTAAGCCAGCCATCCAATATCGCCTCAAAGCTGCAACCGTTGGCGGAGTGATTCCAGGACTGGCAATCGCTTTTATAATTTGTCAGGAATTGTCCAGACCTGATCCCCACTATTTTCAAACAGTCGACCCAGAGATCAAAATCAATAACTTTGGTCTGTTCGTTCGTGATATGTGTCCCGAGGATCTGTAAAGATGCCTTTGGTGGAGAGTTCAACTGCTCTAGGAGAGAAGATTTTGGGGGATCTAAGGTAAGAGTCATCTTTTCGCGGTCGGTTCGGATGAAGGAAATTGACAGGTAGAAAGAACTAAGTAGAATCCTGAGAATATTCCCAGATTATTATTTATTGAGCCGAAGCTTAGTCAGTTCGACTCCCACTACGTCAGCTTTGAGCTCGTTCATATAAACTTCTTACTAGGGCGTCCGTAGTGCAGGAGAAGGGCCCACGGCTGCCGGGTGCCTCGGGAACCCTGGTCAAGGATATTAAGGACGATTCCTGCACAAGAAGACGCGCGTCGGAAATTCTATTTACACACTAACGACAGTATGGTACATTACTGACTCACTTATGGGTTTAATTTCTCATACCCGACAGAAATTCGAGTGGCAAAAAGTGGACGAACAAATCGTAAGAAGTACTGAAATCACCTGATTTATGATGCTTCGGGGCTAAAATGCCATTCATAACAATTTCTAGATCCTTACTAATATATAGCCCCTTCTGCCTAACAAAATACTCGGACCTTTGATAGAGACGGATATATCCATCTCAAGAAATACGGTGCGTGAGTGCCTACCTTATCTTCATATAGACCTATTATACGACTAAGACTTATTATGAAAGTCTGGGGCAGATATACCTTGATTAAATTATGAAGAACCAATCATCCCACGAAACACCAGCAGCAGCGATGTCACTCACAGACTTTGAATGCTACTCTCTCGATATGTCCCCTGTGAACTGGAATGAGCTACAACTCTCTATGAACCTGTTTCCTGAGGGGGGTACCCTCCCAATGTCCGGCGAGAGTCCCGAAATCAACTCATCAGCCGGCGACTCAAAAATGAATTCAAGCGAGGCGGAGACTGCCACGTATTCCACCATTGATACACCAGGAGATAGATTCTCAGATTGGATATATAACTCCCCAAGTATCGAACTTCAATCGGCGGAGCTGCCATTCATTCCCGATCAATCAGGAACCGAACGATCCCCAACTAGATGTGACCGGTGTTTGAGCTTTGAAGACGAACTACTTCTGATCCTAAGGGATAGCCGAGGTAAGAAGTGGCAGGAGATAAGTGCCTCTTTCGAGCAGCTTCTCGGAAAGCGATATCGTGCCCCGGCTCTGCAAATACGGTACATGCGGCTCCAAAAGCGACTGCGCCTGCATACCGACGAAGATAAATCGGCATTGTTTGAGGCTCATGCTCACTGGGCGGACATGAAATGGCAGATAATAAGTGACAAGGTGGGCAAAATGTACTCTGATGGTGCTGTGTAACTGGCTGATCTCCCGTCTAGATGATAGAGCTTGGTCGTGGGAATCAGTGGACACCCGCGTACTGTGCGTCCAGATGGTTGGCTTACAACAGGTTAATGAGGACCGCTAATAAAGCATAGATATATGTGTTTGTCTATCGGCATCCTACATACTTGCGTGGAGGGAAAAGGGAGTCGTGATACTCCATTAGGTGCTAATTCATCTAGTGGAAAGCCCTATCAGCAGCTTGCGTACTATGACTGGCGATTTACGGATATAACAACTCATTCCTTCTCGTAAAGTATTCGCAGTATGGCGAAGACATGATTAATTTGATTATTCTGTATTTTGTTAGTATTTGAGTAGTGTATATAACACGGCTTTCCTTTTATTCATCGGAAAGGACTCGATTTATCCCCAATGAAAGGCCAACCTCAGGATTGGGCTATATTTTGGATTGATCCCGGTTTACTAGAGCAATCTAGTGGTATCTATAAGCCTTTCTTTAGAATATCTTTCTTCGTCTTCCTTGAGCTGACCCCCTATGTCCTGGAGGCAACAATGTAGCTTTGGCTGATTAGAGTGGAAAAAGCTAGTAAGTCAAGCATCGATGGGACCACCTGGCTTGAGCTTTGAACTCCTCCCACTGGCCTGTGACTGGGTAGATTTAGTGCCTGGGCTACAACCAGCCATCGCTACACGTCAGTGCCTGATGCTCGAAAGACACTCTTGGCCATGCCTAGTGAGACACCGGAAGTTTTCGGGTATCCGGCACTGAATAAGACTTTATGCGAACACCCTTCCACTATAAGTGGCTACGTGTTGAGAGGCCCGGTATTCTTTGATTGTGATCGACAGGTGTGGCATGAAAAGCCATCGTGGGGCTTTGAATTTGATCCAAGAAACGCCCGGTCGATGTTTGTTTTCCGACGACGAAGGCTGGAATATGCCGAATGGTATATTACGGGCCGCTGGGCGATTGAGATAGGAAACCGTACCCGGAAGCGTCCACCAAGGTTCAATGAAATTAATAACAATGGAAAATATTAATTAGCAGAGAGTATTATCTATATAAATCTGAAGCATACAACTAGTGGGGACTGTAGGTGTCTCGAGAAATACTTGTCCCATCCCTCTCTTCGATTGATGACCAAGAGAAACACCTCGCAGCCAGCTAGAACGTCTCTTATAATACTGCTTGTTCAGCTCACTCATATAGAAATGAACTACTGCATGGAGGGCTAGGAAACGATCTTCTGTGATGGCAAGGCTGACCAATTAGCCCATCTGGATTGACCATCCAGACAGTATCATATGATCGGAATAGGATCACAATCCTTTGGCTGGTTGATCGACACCAACTGTTTGGCTTATGCAGGGTTTATCTTAGCATGTACCCACTTAGCCAGAGACGAGCGCGAGCGGAGGACCTTAGCTCTATACTAGGCTGTATCCACACACCAACTTTCTCCACGGCCAATGTGAATCCTCTCGAGACCGAAATTGGGATCGACACAGAGTATGCTGTTTAGCATGGCAGGGTTACATCGGGCTAATTCTACGTGATTAGTTTCCTGCAAGATGACTGCGGCAACGATGGATCAGATTAGACCTACATTAGACCGGCACGGGCCGGGCGCGAAGCTCAGGTTCTGAGAGTACAGGGAGATGTCATAAGTACATCTCCCATCGTAGGATTAATGGCAATGACACGGTAGGGGGCTTCGTCCTCGCCGGCTGGTGCAGGCATCCAGGACTATGCTGTAATTTCCTTGATTTCTCCGTTTCTATTGTATTCCTTGTCCTTTCCCCCCTTTTTGTTTATGTGTTTTTAGTGTTACAACGCGCTTTCTTTCCCCGGAAAAAAATGACACTTCATGCGTGTTAATATGTAGATAATATTATCCCGCCTCTGCACCTTTACCCCAATAATTTGGGTGACACATAGAAAATTCATGTTAAAACGAGGATTATGCACGGTATCGATTTTCCGTATGCTGAAAGTACGCCAAGTAATTGTGATCACAGCAATCTACATGCCAAGATCCCTATATAGGCGAATCATGCATTGCCAATATTCTGTAAGGGGTTGGGTTGCATCAGAGTAGGACTGCTGGCCATGTGCGATAAGTAAATATACAACAAAATATTTATAGAAGATAATTGAAATTGAATTTCATGGTATCTGGTACAGTATTTAAAAGCTGAGGTGCCGCGCCGCTACTGCCAAGACCGGTGGGGCCGGCTTGCGGCTTCTGGGAAGCGGCACCTGACCTGTGTACTCCGACGCACACTGAAGATTGCGATCCAGGCACGGTCGATAATTGACCCACAGTACCCATCTTGGCATAGGACTGTTGAAGCTTGGCTCTATGCAAATACCGATGATCACTCTAACTACTAAGAAATATATGGATCTCATACATTTCTCTTGAAATCTACATTTAAAACATAGAAATCACTGGAGAATGGCTTTAGATTACATATATAATAGGCTGCTTACTCAAATTAAGTCTGATCACATGTGCAGTGCATAGCATTCGAAAGATAAGTGTTTGACATGTTTCAGCTGGACAGTGTCTTTGTAAAGTCATCTTTAGGGCATTGTGAATTGTTGCATTCCTATTGTCACAAATAGGTTATTTAGCGTAGAGGAGAGGGTTACACCAGGAATGATAACACAGATATCTATCGTAAGCGCAAAGCTGAGATACATTAGATAATGAGAAGTAATGCTTTGGCGCGTATTTAAATGTATATGCAGACTAAGCATTACTAAAACCAGTTGGGTAAACACGTTATATCTGATGATAGGTATTGTAGAACCACGGGCATTCCATAGAACAATTTCGATAACTCTCCATATTCAAATATTCCTGTCTTTCAGCCTCTAACTGTACAATTATGTATGGATAACAATATTCATGCATTAAGAGAGAACCTGAGTTGGACACTAGTCTTGCACACTTTGGCTGAGTAAAGGGCACATTTAACAGCAGCATTCGAAGCAGGTCAGCGCCGCGCATCTATTAAGCATGGTTAACAAGCTTCCCACGTAATCAAGAAATATTAGAGACTGAGGCTTACACTCCGCAGCAAGTCCCACAACACCCACATCCATCGTCGCCCTCCCCACCTCGGAGTTGCATCTGCATAGATTGAGGCTTCTAAAAGCACCAAATGGTTAAAATGATACAAATATTGAAATGAAAGGATGGATCGCCATACAGGTTGCTCTGTAACAATGTTGGAGTCCATATCTCGAGACCGAGAGGGTTGGTCCATAGTCAGTGTTGACGCATCCCAGACAGGCTCCTGGGTGACGTTCGCGCTTTTGCGGAACCAAGTGAACATATCTGCAAACGGGGACTCTCAGGAGAATCAATGCGAACGTCTAATTTCGCGGTAAATGGTAGTCCTTAAGTATTCAAGTGTTTCAAACCTGCTGCCTAAAAATATGATAACCGCAATTCGCGGGTTCTTAGGCAGCAACATTGAGATATCAACTCGCCCGCTGATAGGTTCTTTTTCATAAGTCCTGGTGGGCACGCTAGCGGAGTACTATGTTAGTTACACCAAGCTTTTTCCATTTGCCGAACAAATTACAAGGCCTTCTATACTAAAACGATTTTCAATGTTAACTAAACTTGGAGATATGCCTGGGTCACAAATCCCGCCAGGGCAGACCGGGCTGACTTCCCAACTTCGGAGAATAGCTATTTCTCCGCGGTGAATGCGTGCTCCACTTACGATGTTCCCTGTGGATTACTTGTGACGAAGACTGACTTTGGGGGCGACCACTATCAAAAAATAACAGTTTCAAGTGCCCCTGGAGTTGTTGAAGGGTTATACGGTGAACAAGATCTGAAAGGAATATAACAAAGCACGTCGATATTAGCCAGCCGTCGTGCCAAGCAGAACATGGCAGTCGGTTGCAGGTATTCTCCGATCCGGAGTTGCGGTGAGAAGCAACACTTCCTGAGTGCAGATATGGTACAGGAAATCTGTATCCTACATACATCTAATCCCTGTCTTCCAAGGAAGGTGCAGTAAGTGAAGTTCAGCTGAGGACGATTCAGGGCCGAAGCCCCCTCGACTCGGTTATACCTGGTCATGTTAAATAGCCTTGGGGAGTTGCGGGTTACAATCCCCAAGAATCAGTTTTGTTCTGAATCGGACTACAATGTTCCTTCCTGCATTTTCCACATCTGCTTCTCCCTAACTCAGGTAGTGGAGAAGAGAAGTGCAGTCGGGGCCATATGGCACCGTGAGCAATGCAGACATGATCTACACTAATACTCTTTTCAAACTCTTTCAATTGTTCGAGTGACGCACGCGAAGGGGTAAAGTGGCGTCCTGCAAACGGGAAGAGATCGGGTTCAAAAGTATGGTGATGTGTGTCCCACGCACCCAATGGCACGGGCTTTGTCGGGTATTCGCGTTGGGCCATGGTCGGAATCAGTGGTTCGTCCAGCTCAGTTTAAGGACAATGTTGAGATTTTTTTCAACGTATTTACACATATCTCAGGTAACCCCCCTGTTAAAAGTCACATTCTCTGAGGCCCTCTCACCTTCAACCGGACGTCATTCCGTGTCGTCGGTCCGGTGCCGAAACCTCTCGGTCCGTGTCGGTAAAATGCCGACATAACCTCGAACTCCCGTGCTACACCCCGCTGCCACTCTTAGCCGAAAACAGCACGGGATGCCCTGATAAGCTAGCTCATCGCTCACCATAATTCAACAACCAAGAGCTTCTGTCTAATTAGGTCTATTTTATCTATTATGTCTTCCGATTCCATCAGTATCATTGAGCACCTGCAACAGTGGGGTGCTTGCGATATAAGTTCAATGCAAGCGTTCTGTTCGCTTTGCGTTACAAGATTTAAGGCTAACAACTTCTGCATACGACAGGTTGCCGATGGCCTCTCGAAGCTCAATTATCCCAATGGCGGTTTCCTTGAAGGCCTCGTAATGCAATTACCTCAATTCCAAGCTGGCCAGGCCAAGATTGTAGGACAGGCCTTCGCAGTCAAGTTCGTCCCCAAGTCGGATATATCGGCTCCTAAACTGCAAGGTAACTCTGTGTGCATGTGAAAGAAATCTTTCATGGCCTAAACCCTAACTTTATATGCAGATCGATTAAATCCCCAATGGCGGCGTTGTCTTTATCTCCCAGCCTCTGCCCCACGTCAATGCAGTCTATGGGGGCCTCAAGACCCTACGCGCTCAGAAGCTAAAGGCAGCTGGTGTCGTGATCGATGGTCGCGTGCGTGATCTCGGCGAGCACCAAGCTCTTAACTTCCCTCTATTTGCCCGGTCTGTTGGTACAACCGCCGGCGGTGAAGTGTGTCGCCCCTCAGAAGTGAATGTTCCTGTCCGCCTCAACTCTAGTGATCAAGATGCCTGGATTTACGCTGGAGATTACATTATCGCTGTTATGAATGGTGTGGTCCGCTTGCCGCACGAACTTGCTGAACAAGTTCTTGACATCATTCCTGCCATCGCTGAGGCCGATGCGAAATGCGCGGAGGCTATCAAAGACGGAATGAGCGTGCACCAGGCTTTCAAGGAGTTCCGTGGCCGTTGATAATTTGTTGAAGAGTGGGCCCCATGTCTGTTATTTGACGGAGAACCTTATCTTCCTGTTCTCTCTCTTTGATCGTACACAATAAATGATTTTCTGTTCTGTTTAGTCCTTCTTTACAGAATGTAGTATCTCTCTATCAGAGATTGTCCAGCTGTCATGAAAACGGAAAACTGAAATAGGAATGCATTGAAATGCCGATGGCAGTCCTTTTTCAAGACTGCTCACTTGTATTAGATGGTGTTGCGACTTGTGTGTACGTAGAAGTAGCTGGGCAATATAGTCCGTCAACGTATTCCTACAATACTTAAGCATCTACAGACTGTTCTCGTATCAGGATATCCTCGTTGCGAATGTGTCTAAGAGAAATGGGAAGCCTTAGATGCAGAAGAATTACTGATATTTACACTACGGCACTAACCGTAAAGACCATGGTTAACCGCAACCATATTCAAAACCAAATGGTTTTGGTCTTCGGATCAAGACCGTAAATTTTTACGGTTCAGTTGCGGTTTTCAACTTCAGGCCACAATGCAGTTTTAGTTAACTAATACTTAGATTTGTTCTTCTGATGTGGCGGGACTGCAGAAAGTAGATATCGGGCCGCTTACTGCGTTGGGGAGTGACTTGGAATTGATTCTTCGCCGAATGCCAGTTAAATTAACGTAATAACCCATATTGGACCCTCTTCACCTCGAAATGCTTGAATTTTCTAACAGGCTCCTAGGCTTCTAATAGGATATACTATGATTATTGAAATGTGTAGGTTTGTCGACTACTTGAGTACCAGAAATGAGCGCTATGTGTATTTGAGACTGTCGCATGCACTAGCTTATTCATGCACGACTTCTAGTACCCATACGTATACTGGAACAAGCACTGGCCCCGAGACTCTCTACCATGTTGATCAGCCTTTATTATATCACTTGGCTCACACTTTTGTTTACCAAACTTATATTCTCAGCAGTGGCGGACTATAAGACGCCAAATCAGGAAGAGAGGCTGTTCGTTGGCCAGGCAGCCAGGCAGATTCCCTATTGAATCCTTCACAGCTAGTCCTAACCTGAACATATAATGACATACGCTCCCCAAATGTAGGCTATCTCGTGCCAAGTGGGTATGAGTAGAGTGTAGCAGATCATATTTACGACCAGATAAACTCCGCGCATCGCCTTGGCCTATACACCACCCAGTAGCCATCGCCGACTCAGGTATCTGGGTAGAATTGTGGACAGCTAATAATCTCTTCCGGCCGAGGAAACATAAACCGTTTCGCTCTGAGCCCAAACCGTAGGGCATTCTCGCAAACGGCCTCGTTGCTTTTTCTGCTGGCTCATATACAACCTCTGCCGGATATCACGAGGTATAGACTCCAAATGCATCAACTAAACAAGACACGCTGGCCCATCAGTGTGTTCTCTCTGTAGTTTGACACAAGATGTGCTGTATAAATTGGAAAAGAAGTATACTTCTTCGTGTTTCAATGCCCAGGGACCTGGTCTGTCACGTACTGCGTGAGTAACAGTTGTTTCGAGCAAGCATATGTCTTCATGGCGGACTTCTCAAGCTGCCTTGCATTTGAATTGCTCTGTTTCGAGACAGTCCATAGTGATATATGCAAAAGTGGCAGTATCATGTCAGTCGGCAAGGATTTTAGCCCAGGAGCTCTGACCCTCCAGAGGCACTTTCAAACAACGTGTGGTGTCACCTTCGAAGGGCCAGGCAATGCGGAGATATCTTCTTGTTGAATCCAGCCCCGTAGGCTTGAGAGTACCGAGGATAGTACGAATAATGTTCAAGGTCTGCTGGCGTGCCTTATGTGGAAGATCCTTGATCCATCTCTGAATGTCTTTCAGCCTAAGTGAGTTGTTGCGCAGTTGTGCTTCAAAGCATAGAATATAATGCTCAAAACCGTTAAGAAATGACCGCAGAAGATCCGCCACAGTTGTTCGCAGGAGCACCCTTCTAGCTACTCCAGTACAGTAGCCATTTGAGATGTGATTAGTGACTGGATCTCTACCATATCATTGATGAGGTTAGCTTTTGAGGGGGGAAGACCCTACAGCGATCTTGCGAGCCTAACGTTGGATGACGCCTAAGAGGCATAGAATAGAGGAAAAAGCGTGTTGCTAAGGGGTGGGACTGGATTTCGTGTAAAATACAGCGCGCGAAGGCACACGACATCAATCCTAAATACAAGATCTATTCTTGGGACTAGGGGATCGGCAACCACACCGTATTCGGAGTAAGGTGTTTTAAATTAGGGCTCGGGAATGAATTTCGACGAGTGTGGTGATATATCTGATTTCGAATATCACTGTACATCGCAAATCTCAGTCGTCTCAGTGCCAGAAGACGCCAATTAAATATAACTGATCGGCCACGGAAAGAAGGATCGAAATTCAAGAGGGCTAAGTCATTCAGCTTCAATCTCATTTCTGTTTTCCATACTTATTATGTTCTATCCATGGAATGAGATTAATATGATCGGAACGATCAAACAGGTCAGTTACTCGTTCATGTAGGAAGTGGAAGGGCTTGTGACCTATTTAATCGCTTCTATGTCATCAATTTCATTTCATCACTTGGGAGTCGGATGTGAAAATATTCACTACCAGTGGCTTCTTCGCTACCGCCCAGTCAGGAATTAATCCATACAACAGATTTTCACTTTGGAGTTGCGATCAATTAATGCCTCTCAGCACGTAGTGGGTAGTTGTCTTCCAACGTTTATATCTAATCTGTGTAACTTTCTTCTACTAACCTAATAATGACGAATGATTGAGTTATAGCCTTATAGGGTACCATGACGGAAAGGAGACCGGGGGATATCGCGAGATCGTTTAATGTCAAGATTTCCCACACGCGAAAAGAGGCTCACCAGGCAGCGCCGATCTTTCTCTGGTAGGTAAAATGGACAGTAGTCGGTGGCCGTTTCCCCTGTTAAGGGTCCTTGGGCCTCGTCTTTCCCATACCCAACGGCTCTGGTACTGTTTGAGTTCGAAGAGGCAATTTCTTAGCAGGTCATCCAAAAGCAGATAGAAAAATGACCAGTGATACCGCTTGGTAAATGCCATTGAGTAATCATAAACGCGGCGGTAATGGAAATAGGTAAAAACAGTACATACTACAGCAAGCCACTGATGCTGCTCAACCGACCACCTAATAGGTTCCTACCTCCCGCACCAGGTCCTCTCTAAGCCTAATTCCTTCCCGCCCCCCCCGGGTCCAGCGCAGGCTTTATAGGCCCTTGTACCAGTCGTTCTAGAATGCTACCACACTCTATTCCATTGCCCCAAGCAACCTAGGTGACCATACTCTAGATCAAGTTCTATCAGACCAGCTAGAAGAATCATCAATTATGAATCTGTCTAGCCTTTATGAGGGATACTTACGCTGGAAATATGATACCTGTTGTGGAACAGCGGTTTCACAATGAGCCCGGATACGGAATTGGAAGTCGCCTATCTGCTCATATCTCCAATCATGACATATACCTCCTGTTGAGGCCCCTCCACTAGGTCTCTTAGTTACTATATATATAGTAAATGAGAAAGAAGAATGCTTGAGATAATGACAAATAACAAGGACTTTATATACCCCCTTTGACCCATAAGGCTTCCCGGTCTTGTATAATTCCAACCAAGACAAGTGTCTTAAGTTTAATGCGGCATGCCGTTTCTCCCATCGGCTGCCCGATACCCTCTTGTCGCAGTCGCCCACTAAGATGCCTTCCGTGGCTTGTTGTACCGCGGTATCCTCGTTTATGATGGTTAGTCCTTGACAATGGCTATGGACGAGTTGGGTCGCCCGTTCCTCGGGAGTAAGTGTTGTTTGGAATCCTGCAGCCAAGGCCACTAGGGCAACAATAATTGAAATGTGATACATTTGTCTTGAGAAAAGTAAAAAAATACCAAATATAATGTTAACACAGTAGAATAGAAAGGAATGTCATATTCCTTCCAGGGCCCTTATAACTTTCCAGCTGGAACAATCTTTCTGGTCAGAAATATTTTAACCTTTTCTTTCTTTCTTTCTCTTTCTTCGTTGCTCACGGGCGCGCCGGGGCACTGGGCAAACACTGACTGACCTCTTGAGTCTTTTAAAGGGCTCGACCGCTTAGACCCTCGGCTACATAAGCTCTCATAAAGAGACTTGTCAATCTATGTGAGAAGGTGCGAGGTCATGTGATCATTTATATATTTAACCCAGTCTGCGCGACCTACGCGTTTCATTACCTTAGCATCTCTCTACACGGCCCTGAAATTTAGAATTAACTGGTTTAGGAAACAAAGGCTCCTCCTGCTGTAAGCGTTCTACTGTTTGTTTGTCTGTCGTTAGACGAAGAGCAAAAAACATACAACAGGAGGGATTCGCTGGTGGTCACCCACCCAACTACTAACCTCCCGGCGTGTGGCTTAAGTACGGCTGAGCGGACGGGAAGCCCTGTTCTCCACACCCTGTGGTCGTATGTGCTAGACTACCAAGAAATACAGGCTTATATTACTAGTTTTGAAGAATTCCAGTGCGATTAAGAGCAGGGTTCCTTTTCTTTCGTCATAGGTTTTACTTCCCAAGACCTACCACGAGACCTTAAACTAATCATAGTTTCATGACCTAGCCCAAATAGACAAAATGCTCCCCAAGCACGCGGAAGCAATCTTGCTCAAAGAAGGACAATGGCCAAGTACTCCCATTAACTTAAAAGCCCCGTAGGTCAAAACAGCGCACGAGACCAGTTCGCTCATCAACTTGTATTGGACCAGCTAGAAGACCTATCAGTTGTGAAGTTGTCTAGCCATTATAGGGGATGCTTACGGTAGTAAAATGACACCTGATTTGGAACAGCGTTTGTACACTCTGTCTGAATCCGGAATTGAAAGTCGTCTATCATCTGGTATCTCCAATTACAGCATACACCCAGTTGTGAGGCCCGTTCGCTAGGACTGTTAGCTATCACGCATAGCAAACCAGAAACCAAGATAACAACAGATAACGAGAGCTTTACATACTGCACGGCAGGCATCAGGCTTCCTCTATAAGACTAAGACAGTTGAATCGGGCCGCTGCCAGTATATAGAAGGGTCTCAGATCCACAAACATGAGACTGAAGGGATTAGCGATCTACTATGTCAGGTTAAGTCCAGATCATAATGGGATAGGAATTTTGTAGAACTGGATTATATAGGAAATATTTTCTATTTGCGGAAAACTTTCCTACTGTTCTGGATGGGAGTCTACAAAGTGATCTAGAAAACTGTAGACCTACCTGCAGACGATAGTCCGATTTCCAAAGGCCGGATTGTATCTCCAGAGAGGCATTCCCACCATTATGTCCGGGGTGTGAATGAAAAAAAAATATGTCAGTAGATATATTAGACCGTTGTTCCAAGTTTTTCCGAAGGATGAGCAAGATGGGTTATCCGATATTAGTGGCAACCATAGTTGTGCTACGAAATGCGTGTCAATAATTCCAGGGTTCCACACCAATGAAGGAACATATAATATAGCTAGGCAGAAAGAGAAAATCATAGGTCAGGTTTGTAAGACATATATATTCCCTATATTTCAATAATAGCAGCTCTTCAATAATAGAGAAATAATACAATAAAAGTACTTTATAATCTTATTCACTGCATGAAACAACGTAAGTCTCCCTCCCATATAAGCCCCATGGCAAGATGCTTCCCAATCCGAACCTAGAGCGACGTTCGCCCTCCTTCAGAAAACGCTCCCTCATATAAAACAGGCCGATTCTCTCTCACCCACAGCAGCTCCGCCTCACTCTTCCACGGTGGCGGAATCAACCCATTGATCTTCCACATCCGCCGTTCGGTCTCATCAACATGATACTCAACATCATACCCTTTGTCCAATACGTGTGGTTTCAGCACCCGGTCTATCTTAGAGGCAGCCCGATCATACGCTGCGTCAGTGTCTGGTAGACGGATGGCGATGTGGGCGATGACTATCCGGACGAAGGGCCTGGCTGTTTCGGGTCGTAGATGGCCGCCCACGAAGACGTTTGCTGGATCCAGTTGGTGAAATTGGACAACAACGTAGAAGGCAGGGAGGCCGACGGATGTATAGTTTTCCGTAATGGCCTGGACGAAGGCCTCTTTTTCCGTGGAAGTGGTAAAGGTCCTGGGGGATGGTATATTTGCCAAAGGGGCATTTTGTAGAAGGGATTATGATGTTGGGAATAGAATAGAATGATATATGTCTGGTAGTATGAGAGATGTGGTAGAATATGGTGCTGGGGTTGGCTGAGAGGCCTCTTTATAGAATGTCGTATTCACGATGATTGGTGGGAATTCTGAGCAAAAGGCTGGATTACAAATCTTGATCTACACGGTGTAAAGGTAATTTGAGACAGAATAATCAGTCCGATTTACGATTAGTGAACTGAGTCAGTGCGATGAATGACGACATTGCCATTGCTTTCTTCGTTTGTCCTTGAGACCCCGGGAACAGTATAAAAAGGGTCGATATTCGACTAGAACAACACATCCACGAAGAGTCTGGAGAACAAATCCAACATGTCACTATCCAACCAGTCTACTCCTCTTGTATTAATTACCGGCGCGACTGGGTTCATCGGCTCACAGGTTGCCCTCGTATCCCTGCGGGCGGGATACCGGGTGCGACTGGCTATCCGGAAACCGGAGCAAGAAGCCGTTCTACGAGCCCGTTACCTTGATTATAACGCCCAAATTGAAATCTCCATCATTCCAGATATCACGATCCGAGACGCATTTGAGTCTGCTCTTGATGGCGTGGACTACGTTTTCCACCTGGCTTCACCGATGCCAGGTCGCGGTTCCGATCTGCAGGCAGACTATATCGACCCGGCCGTCAAAGGAACTGAATCCGTTCTCTTTTCCGCGCTAGCATTCCCTCAGATCAAGAAGGTGATTATTGTATCCTCGGTACTGGGCTTAACACCCCTTACTGCTCTGCGCGAAAAGGAAGTATTCGTGAAAGGCGAGTACCTTTCTCCTTCCCCTCCCCCAACTAGGGATGCATGGATCAAGGCTGATAGAACGGGGTAGACAACACCAACGAGACAATTCCAATTGATATACCCACAGTTATACCTGAAGGACCCCGCGGGCACGGCTTAAAATACCAAGCCTCTAAGATCCGCGCTCACCAAGCCACGCGGGACTTCCTGGCCAGCCAGAATCCACACTTTACCATCATCACGTTCCACCCGACTTTTGTTCTCGGCGAGAGTCTCATCCAGAAAACACCAGAGGGGATAGATGGAATAAATGCGCTCTTCTGGGATAGTCTGCATTCCGAGAAGCCAACCATACCGAATGTGTGGGTGGATGTCCGTGATGTGGCGGAGGCGCATATTCGGGCTCTTAAGGCGGAGATCCCATCTGGCACGGAGTTTCTTTTGTCGGCACCGGCGGCGTCGTGGGAGGCAACAGGGCAAATGGTGAGGCGGAAGTTTCCTTCTGTTGGCTGCAAACTGCAGGGACCGATCGAAGGGGGGTGGACAGTTGATACAAAGACTGCGGAGAGGATTCTGGGAATGCATTGGAGGCGGCAAGATGAGATTGTTGAGGCGGTGCTGGAGCAGCAGTTGAGGTTGAGCGGAGCTGAAGCTTCCCTGTAAATTAGTATGACATTGAAAAAGGGTTTATGAGGCAATAGCTTATTAGTTACTCTGGTCTACAACCATATGAATAACTGCGGGACGAGTCACTTTGATTGATATTTCGCATCAACACATCCACCGGGTTCCCCAACTTCCCGTATCTTTGGCTTTGACCAGTACCTTTGTAAATGTAGACAGCTGGTTGATCTTTAAGGCTCTAAAACTGGGATTGGAACCACAGCTGGAATTCTAGCTATCTTCGATCCCACGGAATCGTACGGTATATTGGAGTGAACGGCCTTTTCAATACGTGGGACGGCATCAAGACAAATCAGATATTCGTCAGCTAGTTGGTTAGTTGAATAAATGAATAATAGAAGTAATTGTAATCTAACAGCGGGTAGGTTTTTATAATCATAGAATATGATCAATAATCATTAAATTGCGGGACGGTTGCTTATTGATCACCTATTATGAATTGCGGCCTGTTCGTGTTCAACCACAGCTAGGCAACGAAGCGAGTAAATAAAAGCTAATCTCTACGGTTAGTCAATGCTGACCCGAGCTCGGCACATAGCATGGTGGGGAGAGAAAAGGCGTGGTGATACGATACGCCCGTTAGCATCTCAAGACTGAGGGTATTGTGGATCCAGTACCTCCGGCTAGACTATGTATATGCCGGGAAATCTTTAGCCGAGCCGATTTCGGGTCGGCTTTTGTTGGGAGACCTCCACAGTCCACACTACATAAACCATGGCAAAAAGTGGATCTGATACGAGTAATGCGAACCAGCTCCGACTCCGCCACGATGTATGGTGTGATTTCTACAAAGTAGATAGGGAGCCATCCTTTTCTTAATGTTAACAATACCTATCTATCCCGTACCCTGTACGACAATATACGTATTTTCGTAGTTCTCAAACCGGTATATCTTGAGGAATTTGTCAACGCAGAGAGAAGAACCTGGCAAAAGCGCAGTGAATAGGCTACGACCGGCAAGGAATGGAAAATGCAGTCTTCTTGATAGGCTTCTCACAGCTAGCTCTGAACGAGTCGCAGGCTTCCTGCTTCGGCTCAATAGCTGCGATGCGCTTGCATTGCATTTTGCTAATGATGCTGGGGACATAATCGCATGTTCACTCGAGCACGATAACGCTGGATTCCGCGCCAATACACGTGTTGGGGCCATGGGCACCGAATAAAGATATAGGAACCCCAGGGGTGCTCATGCACGTGTATACCCCTCACACCTACTACAGTCACGCTTGTTCATGGTTATAAAACAGTTTATTAAGTGATATTGAGGATAAAGCCAACTAAACAGTCAACTGACAAGCAGCTTCAATCCCCGGAAATCGATCTCTAATCAAGCAAAACTTCTCAGTAAGAATATCCTTCGACACCTGCTGCAAATTATGAAACGAGAACACCACACTCTTCATAAACACAATGTCTCCTATCCGACTAGTCGTCTGCTCCAGCGTCGCCTGCGGAAGATGAATAACCACATCAGCGATAGTATTAATGATCTCCACCAGCTTGGTCAGGATCGAGGATCCGTGCACGCGGATTGTATTTTGCGAGATCTTAGTCAGGAATTGCCTCAGCTGACCGGATAGCCGGAGCGGGAGTTCAAGGGACAGTGAAGGACATAGAGGATGGGAGGACAAAAGCCAGTTGGACATGGCCATCTGCCAGAGCAGAGTGCGCATCCATTGCCTGGTGATGACAAGATCTGCTTGCTGCGTCTCGGATAACATCGAGACTTCGAGTTCCCAACGAGCGTCGTCTAGCTCGCGGTATTTTTGCTCCACCCATTTCGCTGAGACTTGGCTTCTGTCCCCAATCCAGAGATTGATGAAGGTTGGCTCGAAAATGAGGAAGGTCTTGATGACTTGGGTCCAGCCCTGGGAGATACCGGGGGGTAGGTTGGGGTCAGCCTCCGGGAAGGAAACATTTGGGGATAGGGTTGCTGGAGAGAAATGAACGATCGAAATAAATCGTTCGTGGATAAAGCATAGCCAGTAGAGACGTTGGCGCCGGGCTCGTTCTGTGGGATGCAGACTTCCGAGAACAGTTTTGTCCTCGATGCGCAGGAGGTGTATCATGGTGATGGCCTCACGCAAATAGACAAAACCCAAGTCGTATTGGCCAAGGCTCATGAAGCACATTTGGATGAAGATGTTGGTCATTGTGCGCAGGATGGATGGCCGGAATCCAAGCAACATTGGCGGTTGGGTTGCGATGGCTTGGTTGATGAGCTGGGTGATGTGGGTCGAGGCGCTTGACGTAGGGTGATTGGATTGTGCCAGGTCAATCGTGGCGGCGGCAAATGCATATACAAATGCTGCGCTCTCGCTGTCAGACTCCATCTTGCTGATTGCATCGTGCAGCTCGTCGTCGGTCATAATGGGGTTGAATGGGTATACGAGATGCATGTATTCCGGGACCAGGCTTTCAAAGTACGAGGTTGAAACTGGCGATAATGCCGGAGCGAGAAGTGGGTTTGACGCGGATTCAATTTTATGCTTCGAAATAACTTCTCCTCGACGAAGTGCGTGCTTCCTTGATCGCGCGAGTCGATTATCGGTGTACGTGCAAACTAGGCCCAGGTGCTCACATTGCTGACATCGTTGCTCGCCATTACAGCGAACTTTCCTTCGCCCACAAGCGTCACATGCCTTGTGTACTCGGGGTCGACGGTGGTCCTCCATGGTTCTACGGTAACAACAGCATCGATCTAGCGGGCGATGTCGGTAGGAAGAGACATCGTGGGGCCGGCCTTTCTTACCCCAGGTTTTATATTAGATCGCGTGCCTTGGCGCCTTGGCAATGGCCTGAGGCATTCATTTACTTGATTCACTTGGGATGTCGTTCTATATTCCAAAAGAGTGAAGAAACGGAATCATAAATTCAATCTAAGGCTCTACCAAAGTCATTATATCTATCATTTAAAACAAAAGCACACGCCCCTCGAATGGCTGCAACTCGTTCAAATCCCCTTCAACGTTACGCAACAACACCTTCGGATCCTGCACAGCAGCTGGTTTCTCGAATCTCAGGGTATCCTCTGAAAAGTTCAACACTACCAAAGCCGACTGTTTCTGTCCTCGCTTGAAATAAGTGAACACCTTCTCATTTGGCTCATCCAAGATCTCAAAATCCCCAAAAACGAAGACGTCGGCGTATTCTTTCCGTAGCTGAATAACCCGTTTCCAGAACGACAAGACAGAAGACTCATCGTTCTCCTGCACTTTTGCATTGATCTCGGGGTAGTTATCGTGGACACGCATCCACGTCTTTTCTGACGAGGAAGAGAATCCACCATTAGCCTCGGGGCTCCACTGCATAGGAAGCCGGGCATGGTCTCTCGCGAAACGCTGGAGTGACTTCATAGCAGTCTCCAGCTCCACCGGGTCATCATTGGAAATCTTCTGCACCATCTGGTAGTAGTTTGTACTGTCGACATCTTTATATTCATCGATAGTCCAGCTCTCTGGCGCATTAACCATGCCAATTTCCTGACCTTGGTAGATGAATTGAGTGCCTGACAACGTGCCCTGCATCATCGCAAGCATTTTCGCTGATGTGATTCTCAATTCTGGGGTCTTCTCGGAACCAAACCGAGAGACGGACCGACCCTGGTCATGATTCTCCATGAACACCGTGGACCACCCATCTGTCCCCCTCATGATAACTTGAGTACCCTTGACCGCGGCCTTGAGTTCCGGTAGCGTCCAGCCTGGCAGCGTAGTCAAGAATTTATAATCTTTTCCTTGTCCAAGATCGACGATATCGAACTGAAAGACCATGTTCAGCTGGTTCTGCGCTGCGGACACATACCGCAGAATGCCATCGACAGTGTGCGTATTTGGCAGCTCTCCCACCGTCATCGCGTCATACTTTGCAAGTACCTCATTCATCTCCCCGAGGTATTCGTGAATACGAGGTCCATTGCAGAACAATGCTGGCGACATTTGTGTCTCCGACTTGGGGTCGAGGACCGGCGCATCTGGGTACTCAGGGTGTTTGCTGTACATGTTCACTGTGTCCACACGGAATCCATCGACACCCTTCTGCAGCCAGAACTCCATCGCCGAATCATAGATCGCACGGCGGGTCTCTGGGTTCTCCCAGTTGAGATCTGGCTGTTCCTTGCAAAACAAATGGAGATAGTATTCTTCGCTTCCTTCGTCCCATTCCCAAGCACTGCCGCCGAAGATACTGCGCCAGTTGTTGGGTGGCTTCCGGACTCCATTGGCGTCGTATTTTGCAGGTTTCCAGATATACCAATCCCGCTTGGGGCTTGATTTTGACGACCGCGATTCCTTGAACCACTTGTGCTCGTGCGAGGTGTGATTGACAACCAGGTCCAGAATAATGCGCAGCCCACGACGGTGGCACTCGTCGATGAGGACTTCCATGTCCTGTACTGTGCCGTATGGTGGGTAGACACTCTCATAGTCGGAGACATCATACCCCATGTCGTATTGGGGGCTGTCGTACATAGGTGAGATCCAAATCACGTCTACCCCCAGGCTGGTGATATAATCAAGGGAGGAGATGATACCGGGAATATCGCCGATACCGTCATTGTTGGAGTCTTTAAAACTGGCTGGGTAGATCTGGTAGATGATGGAGTTCTTCCACCATTTTTCGCCAACTGGGGCTGGAGACATTTTCGAGGGATATAGGGTATAGGAGATGCAGGGATGATGGTAGGAGAGGAAAGGCTTTCTGGCAAAACAAACTTGGTCGAAAGGAAAGATATATAACTGCCTGGGTAAGTAGGGTCGCACACCATCTCATAACAACTGGCATGCACGATGCTGATCCACCCATCAGATACATACTCTGTATTGGCGCAATGTCGGCCCGAGCAGTTATCACACCTGCATAAGAGGCCCTTGCGGTGTCCACCAGGGTCCAGCTTCAACCCCACAACACCATGGCCCCGCTCGACCGTTGTCAAGATGATTATAGTTATCACATTTTCTAATGGGGATACTGATCATGTCATACACATGCGCGCACAACTGGTATCGTATCAGTTAAAATGGCCAAGAGACCGACTAAACCGGCTACAGTTAGTGATGTTAGGGTTCTCCACCCTTAATAATTGCCTCGGCCCGACATTGGACCAATAGAAGGTTGAGGTCTGCTTGCCGAGCAGCTGCAAGTCTGGACGCGGTGATTAAGTTGACCCTAGATCAAGAGTCAGGCCCACCTACGCCCCCATTCAAGTCCCCCTATCCGATGGTACTCTAACATGACTGATCATTTGCCTTTCACAGAAGTGGATGTTTTGCAACGAGTACACCTTAGTGTTATGTACATGATTTGGAGATGGTATGGCATGAATAAAACAAACGATTCGACTTGAGTCTCCTTCACGATGGTTCTGTGTGGAAAACAAGCATAAATTATAATAAAACTCAATTCTGTCTTCCATTGCCTTCTGATTCTCTCCGGCCCGACATCTGGCCAATCAAATCGCTTTCTTTGACCGTCAAAAATCCGGGGGGATCCGCTCGAGAGAATCTGGGGAAAAAACCTTGTCTCCTGGACAGCACCTGCATACTCGCGAGAAGGCAGCGGGGAATCATGCGCACTTGGGGAACTTTGATGCTCGTATAGTCTGGGTTAGGTGCATACAATGCGCTATTGACTGTGGTCTGATTCCTGTGGCAAAGGTTCTATAAAAGGCCCTGTATGCGCCTTCACTTTCCACGCAATCGTCCACTCCATCCGCAATTGCTTCTACTTGGTCTACTACAAACCATACCCAAGATGACTCCCGAGAAGGCCGCTATGTCTGAACACATTGAAAACGACAACCCATCTAGCCATGATGCCATCGACCTTCCTAACAGTGCCGAGGCGCAGGCAGCCATTGCGAAAGAGCGTGAGATGACTCTATGGGAGGCGCTCAGACTCTATCCGAAGGCCGTGGGGTGGTCACTTTTATTCTCTTGTGCCATCATCATGGAAGGCTACGATGTTGTCCTCATCGGTTCTTTCCTCGCTTTTCCTGCATTCAACGAAAAATACGGATATCTCATGTCGGACGGAACATATGGGCTCGAAGCTAAGTGGCAAGCCGGATTAAATAACGCGATGGCCTGCGGCCAAATTATTGGACTTTTCCTCAACGGCCTTATCTCAGAGCGCTTGGGATACCGAAAGACCCTGATGGCATGTCTTGCCGCCACCATTGGTTTCGTTTTCATTCTCTTCTTTGCGCCTAATATCCAAACTCTTGTTGTCGGTGAACTCTTCATGGGCATCCCCCTTGGAGTATATCAAACCCTTGTCGTGACATACGCATCCGAAGTGTGTCCTATAGCGTTGCGCGCATACCTTACCACCTATGTGAACCTCTGCTGGGTGCTAGGCCAATTGCTCGCCTCTGGCGTGCTGAAGGGTCTCGCCGAGCGCACCGATCAATGGGCCTACCGTATCCCCTTCGCTCTGCAGTGGATCTGGCCCATTCCCATTTTCATTGGGGTGTTTCTGGCCCCCGAGAGCCCCTGGTGGCTCGTTCGACAAGACCGCCGTGAAGACGCTGTCAAAGCTGTGAAACGCTTGACGAGCGCCAACGCAGACTTCAACGCCGAAGAAACCGTCTCGATGATCGTATATACCGACGCACTCGAGCGACGTGCGGAAACCGGTACCTCATATCTTGACTGCTTCAAGAAAACCGACTTGCGCCGAACCGAAATCGCCTGCTGTGCATGGGCGGCGCAGAGTCTGTGCGGTGCAGGTCTGATGGGCTACTCCACCGTCTTCTACCAGCGCGCGGGTCTCGCTGTATCACAGTCATTCACCATGTCGCTCGTACAATATGCCCTAGGCGTGGTGGGGACATTCGTCTCCTGGACAGCGATGTCCTACTTCGGCCGTCGCACCCTCTACGTCGGCGGTCTCTTTCTCCTCGCCATTGTACTATTCGTCATCGGGTTCGTCTCTATCGCCCCATCCACATCCGCCATCTCCTGGGCCACCGGATCCATGCTTCTCGTCTACACTTTTATCTACGACTCCTCTATCGGACCCGTCTGCTTCGCTCTCGTCGGCGAAATCCCATCTTCCAGACTCCGTACTAAGACCGTGGTCCTCGCCCGAAACGTCTACAATGTTCTCAACCTCGTCACTGGAATCATCATCCCGTATATGCTCAACGTGGATGCTTGGAACTGGCGTGGAAAATCAGGTTTCTTCTGGGGTGCGCTCTGCGTTTGCTGTTTGACATGGTCGTTCTTCCGCCTGCCAGAACCTAAGGGACGGTCGTACGCTGAGTTGGATCTGCTCTTTGAAAGAGGGGTCAAGACGAGGGAGTTTGCGACTGCTAAGACTGGGCTGGAGGATTTGCAGAGCGAAGGGAAAGATGACATAGTGAAGGTCTGAGACAGGATTTTAGGTATTCAGTTGGGGTTCGTATAATAAGGAGCAAGTGGTGTTCTCGCGTAGGGAGTTTGTGCTGTTTTATTCGTTCTGCTATCTATTTCTCAGATGCCTATATCTTGTCAAGTTCTTAATCAGCTTCCGGGAAACACCTTGTTGGGCTTGAAAGGTCTCTCGGAAATATACCATAGCCTCGCTCAAACCATGAAATACTTTTAGCCTGTTAAATCGGTTTATAAACGCAGTCCATGGATTGAATATTAAATCATGCCGTGGAATCTCGATTTGAATTACGTGTAGTTGCAGACGGGTGCTCTCGTGTATAACATTCGGATCGCGGCTTAATTGGAATTTCTACTTTCGACGGGCGGTCGGGATTACTTGTGTTTAGATCTAATGGTTATGGTAAATCTATTGAGGAATCGATACCTTGGCTTGCATCTAAGCAGCTCTATTAAGTCCCTCATGCATTGTAATATCCATACGCAACCTAGTGTTTTCCCTGTGGCAAGTTGAAGGCAATTTGTAAAAGGTACTAAATCTAGCAGGTGGGAATTTTTTTATAGCCTCAAGTAGATCATTTATTGATGCATCTCTATTAGTTAATCTTAAGAAGCTCAACCTCACTGCAATGTAAAAGTTAGTCGCACAGGATTATTTTCGGTTTAATTGACCTTTGCAGACTTACAAGATCAGAGTAGAGTTTGCAGGGATCTTGCCAGCCGCCCTAATTAGAGAACATTGTTAGTTACAATAGGCTCAATCCAACGTGTGTAAATCATTGGCTGGATATTTTCAGGCTGCATACTTGTCACCGTAGCCATAGTCCCTAAGTCATGTTGTTAGTATTATGCTATATTTCTATTCTCGTAAAGAGGGTGGACTTACGGGGTAATAGTCAGGGTGGACTTCTCGCCAAGGCTCATTTGCATGACACCCTCATCCCAACCTGGTCAGGCAATTGTTAGTAATTTAAGATAATGTAGTCAAATGACAGTCAGTGGCCTGGAAGAGGTACCCTTGATAACTTTTCCAGTGCCAATCTGCACACTCAATGGGCCGCGACCGGGCGATCTAGAACTATCAAACCTATTGACAGATTTAGCATTCAAAAGTCTCCGTGAACGAAGCCAACGATTCTAGTAGAGGATAAGCCGGCTTACTGCTTGCCCTGGAAGCCCTTGTTGGCCTTCTTAGGGTCGTAGATCCAGCCGGTGTAGTGGATGGAGACCTTGTCGCCTGAAGCAGGCGAGGGACCGCTACCGCGGGTGATAATCTTTCTCTCGACACCCATATTGAAATGTTTATCTTGCTAGAAATGTAAGTGACGAAAAGGACCGGTCGTTTGGGGAACGAGGGGAAGTCAAAAGTGAGAGGCAACGCTGATTCGTATTTTTCCTCGAAGTGGGGAAGCGGCGGGTGCGCTTTTATCGATTTCTGTCAGCGGAATTCGCGTGGGGATGCTACTATTCAATCTTTCCGTACATGTATTTTAGAGAAACAGCATAAAAACTAGGAGATCTATCTATTTCACGTACCTATCCATAATATTCGACATTAAAAAAAAAAAAAGAAACTCATGGAGGGTTGGCTCTAAACTACACGTGTAATATCTTGTATCAGTTATCACGTGATACTCACAAATGCATAAAGCTTATGTAATTCAATTCATAAGCAAGATTATGAAGCTAGTTTAAAAAAAGAATAATAATCTTTAACACAGCAACACACCCAAAATATATATTATCCGGATCGGCCAAGGACGATCATTAGGATTTTTAAATGAGTGCGCGTCCACAATCTGGCTATGACGAGATAGGCATGATATACCAGGACTGTCAATCATTGAAGGCCACATTCCTTCGGAAATAAATCTCAAGAGATTAATGTTTTTCTGTTCGAGCCATAAGCATGGCTGTCTCATGGTCGGCTACGGGATATCGCATGCTCGACAATGACAGGTTTTATCGTCCAGCATTCGAGTCTCAGATGCATATGGAATCGGCCATATACACAAACATGAAGAGGTATTTGCCATACGACATAATTATATCTTACTCTCTCGCGTGAAAGACATTTTTTTGGTCTCTTCTTCAACTGGGCCAATCAATCTATGGTGCACGAGCGAATTCACCCATGGCTTTGCCCAGATGCCTAGCCATATAATTCAGTTCGATTCAGGTGACACCCCCGATTATATCCTTGAAGACCTCAATAATATGTCTTTGTCTCAGACCAGGCCATAAATGCCGGAAAGGTAGTTAGCAAGATATATGCTACACCTTTTAATTTGGGGGCTTGGCGTGAGCTAACTGAAATACTGAAGTACCTAACTGAATATATAATGAGATCGCCCTTGTTTATTTTGTACATACCAAATAAGTATAGGTAATTGGATTTCCAGGACCTAGCATATGTCTCACCCACTTTTTGGGTCTGATTTTCAAGGGGGGATCTTCCCCGGAATTTCAGACCATCGGCGATTCAGTTCCCGTCGATCACCGAATATTTAGGCTTCTTCATCTTGTAACCTACCGCTAAACCATCCGGGAATTGAAATCCTCCAATTTTGAGGCACCACGATCCCAATCCTTCGCTATACCCCAGAATGGGGTACCTTTGTCACGAAGTGAGGGGTCCACGAGATATAAAGCCGGCCAGGTCTCTCTGAGCAGTTACCATCTAATCATCTCCTTCATCATCATTCTAAGTATCATTATCTATCTTCCTCTGTGCTCTCCACCGTTCCTCGACCTAAGTTTATCCAATTCACCTCCATCACCATGAAGCTCTCCGTCTTTTCTATCCTAACCCTCGGCCTCACCGCTGGTGCCCTCGCCGCCCCTGCCAACATCGAGCGCGATCTTCCCACCATCACCGGCACCCTATCTGGCATAGGCACCAAAGTCGACGCCCTCGACTCAGCAATCCAGGCGTACACAGGCGGCGACGTGACCAAGGTCCAACAAGCCTCCGACAACCTTGTCGATGCCATCAATGCCGGCACTACCAAGGTCAGCGGCACCTCCAACCTCAGCGGCGGCGATGCTCTCGGTCTCCCTGGCCCCGTGAACGACCTCAAGCAGAAGATCACTACGGCCGTTACCCATCTATCCGGCAAAAAGTCCCAGATTGTTCAGGCCGGCAAGGGCGGTCAAACCTATAACGACTTGATCCAGCAAAAGACTGCCGCGAAGAAGTTATCTGATACCATTGTCTCCAAGGTTCCCGGTAATTTACAGAACCTTGCCTCCGGGATTGCTGGTGGTATTTCCGATGCTATTGAGAAGGGTGTTCAAGACTTCCAGGATCAAGCTGCGAAGGGTGGAAAACGCGAAGTCGCGAGCATTGATGCTGGCGCTGCTATTGCTGTCTAAGGGGGTGTCTAGGTGATTTGATTCCGGGGGTTGAGCCATTTGTTGGCCTGGGTTAGCGCTGATGTGCTGTGAACAATGTCAATCTGTGATGGAACCTTGTGACAGTTGGGAAATATTGAATGTCATGTATTGAGTTGAACATCTCTACTTGAGTAATATGTCCAACATAGTTTGGCAGTCTTAAGTACTCAATGTACAACTGAGTTGAAAGCCCCGAAATATGTGTAGAGACGGTCCTGTACAATGAAATATCACTATTTCCAATTGACTCCTTCCGTTAAACGTCATTAAGGTAGCAATTATAAAAATCTCTCAATATTTAATTAGTGCGTTCTGTATATCACAGCTCTATAGCTTTCTCCAAGGTTTGGCCTATTGTTCGAGTCACCTGGTCACTAGACTATGGTGGCAAGAAAAGGCCAAGAAGATGATGGCTGACCGATGCTATGCAAGGGTTTTGACTGGTCTACCTAGTAGCTTCGAGGTACTTGCGGGTGATCGTTTGATTGGAACACTAAATACTATATTAAGCCTGAAGTAGATAATATGAGTCGCTTTATTGGACCAGGAAATGAACGGGTTCGGCGGTGGTGTGAGAAGAAAGATGGATGAAGTAATCGGAAACTCTGGAAGAGGCCATCCAATTATGCACATGTGACGGCTCGCTCTACACTCTGCCAGACATGGAGGGCTATTGGGCTGGCAGCCACAATATCCGCCCAAGCACCTTCTTGAAACTGTCGATGATGAGGTCGACTTGGTATTGAAGGACTTGGGAAATGAGCATCTTGGAATTGGCTAGCTACAGAGAGCGTGTGAGTTAAATTCACACAGTGGCCTAACACCTACAGCGATATGCAGGATCTATCTACGGCTATTCATCTATCTGTCTTGGGCAGTCAACCAGTACGTGGGTTGTAATCTATCCCACCTTCAATCCCAGTGTGGGATGATAAATAACAGCCTGAGGGCGCACTTCTGGTCTGCCATTACCATTTTCCTTTCCTAAGCCCGTTAAAAAAAATATACTTCCAGAATTCAGACAAAAGAAGAATCTCGGAGTCATCCCCGAGGGTGGATCTCGATCGTTGTCGGTCGCCCCACCGACGCCCGAAATACACCGAGGCTTAGGCAATCAGTATAGGAAGTGCGGGAGAGTATTCTGAGTATATATGATCTTCCCGGCATGTAGACATCACACGTAAGCAAGTTCATTGAGCCAAAGAAGACAATAGTCATGGTGTCTAGCGATTCTCGCATTGTTATATTGGGCGGTGGTGCCTGGGGTCTTTCAACAGGACTTTATCTGACAGAAGCTGGTTACTCCGACGTAACAATCTTGGAACGTGCAGAAACTATACCCTCGCCGTATTCCGCTGCATATGACTTGAACAAGATCATACGCGCAGAGTATGAAGATGACTTCTATTCTAAGCTAGCGCTAGTATGCCAGTCTCTCCGGAAAACACTATTCTGTTTGAAACTAACAGGTCTCCGCGATTTAGGAAGCGATTGAAGGGTGGAAGACCCCACTATTTGGGCCATACTACCATCAAACAGGATACGTGGTTGCAACAACTGGTAAGGCACCAGGGAAAGCCATCACACATCTTGAGAAAGCATTGGCCTCCATTGAGAAAGACCCTGCATTTGCTCCTGGGATTCGACGACTAGACGGCGCGAAGGATTTCAAGAACTACACCTGGCAATACACGGGCCCCTTGTCTGGGTTCAAGGGCTACTATAACCCCCTCGCCGGATATGCTCACTCGTCGGATACCATGAAGGGAATCTGGGTCCATGTCTCACAGCGAGGAGTCAAGTCTATCCTAGGCGAACGTGCAGGAAAAGCAGTGAGGTTGGAGTATTCCAACGGAAAAGTTACAGGTGTCACTACAGCTGATGGTAAAACTCACCTTGCGGATTTGGTCATCTCGGCCCTCGGTGCCCACAGTGCAGAATTGCTTCCGCAACTTGACAAGTCTTCTATTGCTCGTTCCTGGTCTGTAGCTCACGTGCAGCTCACGGAGGATGAGTGCAATCTCTTGCGTGGTATTCCAACTACAAATATCCGTGACTTAGGGTTCTTTTTCGAACCAGACCCAAAGACAAAACTTTTCAAGCTATGTCCGCTCGGAATTGGGTATACAAACACAGGCAAGGATGGAATATCATTGCCACCATCCCCAGCCCTTTCCCCTTCCCAGGGCTTTATTCCTAAGGGAGATGAGGAGAAGCTCAGACAGCTGCTACGAGAAACCTTTCCTTGGATGGCGGACCGACCATTTGTGGATAAGAAGCTTTGTTGGTTTTCAGACACCCCAGATTCAAATTACTGCATCGATTTTGTACCTGGTACAGAGAAATCAGTCATTGCCTTGAATGGCGACTCCGGGCACGGGTTCAAAATGATGCCCATCTTTGGAAAGTGGGTGACGGAGCTCATTGCAAAGGGCAAGCAGGATGAACCTCGCTGGCAGTGGCGTACGCCAAGTGAAATCGCGTCGCATTGGGGAGAATCTGTGAGCTGGAGAGTAGGACAGGGAGCCGAGTGGAGAGAGCTTATCAGGGCAGAGTCTAAGGGGGCTGCCAAATTGTAATACCCTATCTAGGGTATAATGGATCTTTTGGTAGCTTAATTATGAGCCATCAAGCACTGGGATCGTTCTTATCAAATACCTTTCTTTCCAAAGTTGCATGATCATGGTAGCAAAATGATTACAAAATGCGCATAGTCCGTAACCAGTTTGGCCTTCTATTTTAGTGAAGGAGTAACCTCGTAATCCTCGCGTTGTTTACAGTTCGAAGACCAGAATCTCCGTTGTAATTTTCATGTACATTTGTCTTCTCATGTTACGAAAAATAAACCACCCTAACTAGAGAGGGATGCAATCAATATGCTCACATTGGTAGTACGATATTTGGGGGTTCTATAAGCCTCAAGATTGATAATGTAAAATTTGTATCTTTTATACTTTATTTTCGAGAAGACGTATGAGATTATTGGGCTTAGTATATCCAACCACCGTCAACGTTATAGACAGCTCCAGTAACAAAGCTGGACTCTTCGCTAACTAGAAAAGCGATCACCTTCGCAACTTCTTCGGCAGACCCAAGTCTCCTCTGTGCGTTTGCCATGACACCAGACTCCACACGTTTAGGGTCATGGTCTGCAGACATTGGGGTGAGAACAGTGCCTTTTGACGGTTGATTAGCCTCGGATAATTGCAAAGACGGAAGGAAAGGTGGGATACATCCAGAATGACTTCCAACATGTTGAAGACTCACCTGGCGAAACACAATTGATTCGGACATTTCTGTTTTCCTTTGCAGCTGCCTTTGATATGGCGATCACCGCGGCTTTGCTGGCACAGTATGCAGAGGCATTGGGCATAGTTATTTGACCAAAGGTACTAGCGGCTGACACCTGCTCAGTCTATTAGCTGGACTTGATAACACTCGAGATTCGAGCCAGGAGAGACCTACAATGCTGCCGCCTTTCATGACGCTCAGCTGGGCACGGAGGCAATTAAAAACTCCAGTGACATTTACTGAGAGAACAAACTCCAATTGCTTCACACTTGTACCAGTGACTGGGGCTTGAGGCCCTAATACTCCGGCCATATTCACGGCACCATCAATCTTGCCAAATCGATATATTGTCTTTTCGATCCATGCCGCAACAGAAAGCTCATCTCGGACATCAACCCTGGTAGCAATGTGCTTCTGATGGCCACCTGGCAATGAATTGATGGCTATTTTTAATGCGTCCTCGTTCAGATCCGCGAGCGAGATGGAGGCACCTCGGGATGCGAGTAGCTGAGCAGTGGCAAGTCCCATACCACTTGCTGCGCCGGTGACCGCGATCTATACATGAATTAGTACCACAAAGCGGGGGCCAAAATAAGCCCTTCAAATATTTCAAGGGACTCACCACTTTTCCTTCATGAGAAGCCATGTCTGTGTTGCTCTGTGAGAAGATCAGAAGAATTGTGGATGAAAGATTGTTAGATGCAGGGAATCCTGGGGCCTTCTAAATTATATTGATATACTTCGATGGTGGAGATAGAGAAATCTTCCCTATTCCATCTTTGACTTCCCTTTACCAGCGACGGGCTGATCACCGACGATGATAAGGTATCCGTATATCCCGTGGGTGCGCCAAATGGCGTCGGACTCCGAGCCGACACACTGGATGTGAGGAAGTGGGTCAAACCCCAGGTTTCTCCAGGTTGATAGACGATCATGCGATCATTGGATGTTTACTCTTAGGTTCTATTTACTATATTCTATGGGCCAAAGCACTGCAATGCTTTAACCAAGCCCGCATATTTGACAAAACATCTATCGCACTCTGTAACCCCTTGCTTGAATGCTCAACATGACCACCCTGAAAGGTTCCGACAAGCCAGAAAAAGTCGGTATGGACAAGGTTATTGGTGAAGACGCAGCCAATAATGGAGAGATGGATCAGGGGTCCTATGTTGACTCCCACCACCTTCTTCGCCGCCTGAATAACCGTCAAATTCAGCTGATCGCGATTGGTAAGTGCTCTCGCTCCAAAATTGAATAACATATCCAAGTTGCTGAAAGCATTCTCCAGGTGGATCCATTGGTACTGGCCTCTTCGTTACGATCGGAAGTGGTCTCCATGCTGCGGGACCAGCTGGCCTGTTGTTGGCCTTCATATTCTACTGTTTCTTTGTCGCGTTGGTGAATAATGGTATGGCTGAGATGATTACCCAGTATCCTGTGGCTGGAGGATTTATCCGTCTAGCTGGCCATTTTGTCGGTGACGCGTTTGGATTCATGGCTGGTTGGAACTACTTTATCTACGAGGCGCTGGTAATCCCGTTCGAGATTGGTTCAATGGCAATCATGATCCAGCACTGGAATGAGGATGCCCCAATATGGGCAGTGTGCCTGGGCTGCATCATTCTGTACACGGTTCTCAACTCCCTCGTTGTGAATGCATACGGCGAGGCCGAGTTCTGGCTCTCAGGAGGTAAGGTTGTCTTGATTATCGCACTCTTCCTGTTCACCTTCATTACTATGGTTGGTGGCAACCCGAAGCATGACGCTTATGGCTTCCGCTATTGGAAAAGTCCAGGACCCTTTGCTGTATGTACCACAATCCTCTTCTAGGTATATCCTCTAACTCTCTTTTCATGCAGACGTACCGCTCCACTGGCAGTATGGGTCACTGGGAAGGCTTTCTGTCTGCAACGTGGAGTGCATCCTTCTGCGTGGTCGGTCCGGAATACATTTCACTTGTCGCGGCGGAGGCGAAACACCCGAGAAAATATCTCAAATCAGCGTACCAGACGGTTTATTACCGATTCCTTTTGTTCTTTATCCTAAGTGCGCTCGCCGTCGGTATTGTCATTCCATACAATGATTCCACATTAGTAAGTATCCTGCTTGGTAGTGGAAGTGGTGGAGGTACTGCGGCTGCCTCTCCCTATGTCATTGCGATGAACAACCTTGGAGTCAGTGATCCATGTTCCTATAATGCATATGAAGATACTAAAGCTCTATTGCCATCAGGTAACGGTCTTCCCACAAATTGTCAACGCACTTCTGGTTACATCTATCTTTTCTGCCGGAAACTCTTACGTTTACTGCACCTCTCGGAGCCTGTACAGTATGGCCATCGAAGGCCGTGCGCCTGCAATCTTCAAGAAGACCACGAAGCAAGGAGTCCCGATTTACTGTCTAGCGGTTACCATAGCCTTCGCCTGTCTATCCTTCTTACAGTCAAGCCCCAAGACCGCCGATACCCTGAGTCTACTTGTGAACCTGGTGAGTCCAAATCAGCCAGCGATAAATAAAATACCTTTAACTCACCCACTTGTAGGTTACTGGTGGGGCATTTATCAACTATTTTGTGATGTCGATAACCTACGTCTACTTCTACAGGGCGTTAAAAGCGCAAGGATTTGACCGAAAGACGCTGCCTTACTACGGCTTGTTCCAGCCATACTGCAAGTCTACCCCACCCGGCTTATTAGGCTCTTTAAAAGATCACAGAGCTAACAGTCGAAAAGGCGGCTATATCGCAAGTGTCTTCTTCCTGCTCGTCATAGGGGCTTTCGGATACACAGCCTTCATGCCATTCAGTACCAAAAACTTCTTCAGTTGTTATACGATGGCTCTTCTGTCAATTTGCCTCTATGTCGGCTGGAAGATTATTGGTCGACCAAGCTCCGAAGGTCCAAAGGATATCGATCTTGTCTGGGAACGTCTAGAGGTCGATGCGTATGAGGCCACTACTACGGAAGAGGCAAATACCTTCTGGGGTGAGATTGCAGAGCTTCTGTACATCAAGCGTAAGAAGAGGCCTTCTCGAAGGCAAGTCACAGTTTGAAATGTAGAAATGTATTTGGCTGGGACGGGATGTACGTTGACATACATAGCCTAAAATGCAAACACCCTTGTTAAGGGCATTACGATTTACCGGGTTGTTGGAGTACTGCGTTAGATAACTATTATGCTTAGAATTAATGACAGCATTTCATCACTAACGTTGTGGAAAAAGGAACCTGGCATTGGCCCGATGGAATATTATTTTAGATACTGTGCCTTGCTTCTTTCTAAGACATGTATCGGAAACTCGGTCTTCTGGGATCTGACGAAGCAAAAATGTACAATTATACAGTTATCCACTCCATGATTCTTTCTGTGTCCAAGCGTTTACACCATCCAGGGCCAAAGATAGCATGCTAAGGATTAGATTTGCCATAATCACATTGGATTAATCCGGCCAAAACCAAAATTTGCTCGCTGAATCAAATAGTGAACGAAAAATCATCATGCTCGAGTTGCTCCGCCAGGGCGATTATATCGTCCGACCCTGTTTCGAAGGGCTCTAACAAATCCTGCGAGTCGTTCCAGTTTATTCTAAAAGGATTTTGGTCGTGATCGACATGTACGTCCAACGCTCTGGGATGGCCAGAAAAGGGATGTTGTACAGCTGCGCTGTCTTGATGGGGAGCCGGCTGCAGCGAGTGCATGGTGGAGTTCTGGATCCGATACGGTTCTACAAGCGCTTCAAGATGTTCGAGCTCCGCTCTTCGCAGTTTGGCTACAATGTTTCCCTTTCGAATCATCTCGTCAAAGATGGATGATACCGCGCGGTGCCATCCCGAGTCCGGAACATATGTTGGGAGGATGGCACTGAGAATTGTGAGCAGGACTGCTGACGAGAAGGTGTATTCCAGTGGAAATGGGAGAAAGGTCTCTGGAAAGAGGGTTGTGTGGATTAGTGGAGGATCTTTCGCTATAGATTGGGGTGAACTATTTTACGAACCAAGTGTCTCACGGTCTAACAAGTTTATCAAAATCAATAATGTCGTCGTCGCGGATTGTACCGACTTTTCAAGCAATTTGGCTATCGGGCCAGAAAGTATACGCTGATCGAATTTGCTTGGTGGTAAACTCCGAATGAGAAGCCAAATTACCAATGGCCGCGTCGCTAGAACAATGCACTAATATCCTAAGTGTTAGGACTGGAACGGCAATGGATTTTATGGTCTCCCATAGAGGAAGACACTCACATGGTGGTGTGATAGGGTGATGTTATAAAACATGTGAGGAAGCTCCCCCTTAGTAGCCTTGAACCCTGATATCACCTCGTCGATTTCGCGTGAAACTTCGGCCAGCTTATGGAGCACTGAGGTGATGCTGGAGACAAAATCAGATCCGAGGTTCTCGTCAAAGCTATAGATACCTGTGGGGAAAGGGTGTAGGCAATTAGAAAGGAGCTCCAGCGTACCGGGGTCAAGGTATGACAAGGATGAACATACCGCTATAGATGATTGAATTAATCTGCGAGAGGCGGCTTCGCAATGCAAGGGCTTTTGTAGACATTGAGGAGGACAGAGTATCTGGTAGCGGGGCGGTAATGCTGCTTAGTGGTATAGTAGGAGGACAGCCCAGTCCTGCCGTAAGGGCCTGATCGAGAACATAAATCGTCCACCACACATTGTTACAATGCCTGGTTATACAAGCATCCATAACGTCTTCCGGGAATCTACGATGGAGACCATCGTGGAAGGACAGACGTAGGGCTTGACCAATCTCCATCACTAAGTCAGTATTGGGTTACATTGAGAGGGCATGGCATGTCTGGAATGGACGTACATATTGATAAGCTGGGGATCGCATGTCGATTGACTGGAAATACAGCGCAATCAGAGCGAAGTTCTCCATCGCAAGGAGGGCGGGTCGGTCATCTTGAAGAAATGCGACATCTGGAAGTAGGGATAAAGCTCGTGAGGCAAGATCAGATCCGGGGGGGGCGACAGTCGTGGGATCCGCATAAGAGGTAAACGCCTTTCCAAACGCGAGGACTATCAGGTACTCAACAAACCAAAGGCGATGCTTCTGTGCAGTCTCCAACGGCTGTTTGTGAAACTCTTCGAACAATCGCAAGAAATTATCTTCATCCACAACATTGAAAAGCTCACCTAGGCGAAACTTCACGGTATTGTACAAAAGGAATGCATGGTCTGCTGGCGGAAGCTTGACCAGGTCACTGGCATCGACCTCGGTCTTTGGCTGCCAATGGAGACGAAATGCTGCTCCATCTAGATTTAACGGCGCTCGATGTGTAGTCGAGTATGACCCGGCATCTTCCAACAGCGTGAAGACACGGCGGCAGAAAGACCATGTGGACGTATGTCCCAGGAATACTTCGACATGCAACGGTCAGTATTTCAATGATGTCTACACAAAAGGCATGGCCGCATACAGAGACGGCGGTCATCAGAACCGTTCACATATGCCACATCCTTTGCTACGAGAGGATTATAGGCTTGTGGAACGTTGCCTGATTCATGTCCGTTCTTCTCGGTCGAACCGCTTGCGAGCCCCACTGACGAGTTAGACTGTTGGCGGGGAGTAGTGTTGCTTGCTATTGGCAGCGTTAGACACACATCAGCTTCCTCTCAGGTCACCTCATACCATCAAAGCTTGGTAGTGGGTCTATCTCGGCGAATCTTGCCGGTCTGGCCGATGTGGCTGGTCTCGTGTCTAGCGAGGTCGGCGTGATAACCGACGGGTCGGTCTCGCTCTCCGACACCGACCCCCGCCAAACTGGTCGCTCCTCTGTCCCAGTTGAAGTCGTCGTCATCATCACCGATGCTTTGAAATGGGCAAGTTGACGCTGTAAATCTTGCAGATACCGTTCTGGGACCGATACGTGGGCCTCATCGGCGGCGAAAGCGCATTTGTCTCGGCGACGAGTACATCTCTCGCAGGGCCGCATCCCCGAGCATCGCACTTTGGCCGTCCGACATTGCTTGCAGCTGTGGCAGGGAAACAATTCAGTGACGGTCTTTGTACATCTAAAAATCTTTACTAGAAGACTTACGCGCGGATGCGGCGAGAAGGCCGCGGCTGCTGCGTCGCAGGTTCATGTAGGTCAACCTGGTCCATTGCTAAAAAATGAAAGAATGGCATTCTACAGAAAAGGCATTACGGACTCCGAGGGCGAGTTGCTTATCAGGAAAGCCTCCAGGTCTTGCTCTTGTCTCCCATGACCTTTTCTTTTGGCCAATCGACTAGGGTATTCCCCATAAGGGGGCCAGCTATTTGTTGAGTCCAGGCAAAAGATAAGCTCCACTTCCGTCGGCCATCTGCGGGGTAAAGGATAGAGAGAGTTTCGTGACTTCCAATGGTTTGGAGTGACATAGGATAACGCACAAGGAATGCAGCTCCGAGCCCCCGATTTCTCCGTTCATTATGGCCATGGTAATAGAGATAAAAAGAGGCACTCGTGTCACCAAGAGGCGGGCAGATCAAAGTCTTCATCTGTCATTTCCTTCGCTAGAGACATTTTCTACTCTCTTCCAGTCCCACTATGGCCGCATCTCGCGAAGAATATGATGTATTGCTGGTCGGGGCCGGGATGTCCGGTCTCTGCGCCCTTCATCATATTCGGAAACGATTCCCCCATTGGCGAGTCAGAGTCCTTGAGGCAGCATCGGATGTCGGTGGCACGTGGTTTTGGAACTGCTATCCTGGCGCACGCTTCGACTCCGAGTCTGTCTCTTATGCTTTCTCGTTTGACGAAGGTATCCTGAATGACTGGCGTTGGAAGGAGACTTTCTCGGCCCAGCCAGATACCCTAAAGTACATTCAGTTCGTCGCCGATCGGCTTGATCTGCGCCGTGACATCCAATTTAACACACGCGTTGTATCTGCACAATGGGAGGGTGACAGACGTCAATGGCATTTCATCGATGAAAGCGGTCGTTCCTACATCACGAGATTCTTCGTCTCCTGCCTTGGCTTTCTTTCCAACCCAACACTTCCCGCCATTCCTGGCATTAACTCATTCCAAGGCCGTGGATTCCACACCTCACGATGGCCTAAAGACCTAACCAATGCGGATTTCGCAAACCAACGCATTGGTGTTTTGGGTACTGGAGCCACTGGGATCCAAACGATTACTGCCCTTTCCAAAGTAACGGACATCAAATCACTCACAGTATTCCAGCGGACCGCCAACTGGGCTGCCCCCCTCCACAATCGTGAAATTACCGACCAGGAAATGGAAGAACTTCGGAAGAACTGGGCCGAGATCTTTCAAACGTGCGCGGACACACCAACATGCTTCATGCACAAGGCAGACCCTCGCAAGTCGTCTGACGTCACACCAGAGGAGCGTCATGAACTATGGGAAAAGATCTACGCGACACCCGGAATGGCTAAATGGCTAGGCGCCTTTAGCGACACATACACGGACCAAACGGCGAATCAATTATACTCCAACTTCATGGCCGAGAAGATTCGAGCCCGTGTGAACGACCCTGAAGTCGCCGAAAGTTTAGTTCCGAAAGATCACGGCTTTGGCCTGCGACGAGTGCCTTTGGAGAGCGGGTATTTTGAGGCGTATAATCAGCCCAATATTCACTTGGTCGACCTGAAAAAGAACGCCATTGATCGGGTTACACCTAAGGGAATCCGGCTCCAAGATGGGACAGAGCACGAGCTAGATATCTTAATCTATGCTACTGGCTTTAATGCCATCACTGGCGCTTTTGCGAATATTGACTGGATTGGCAAGAACGGTGTCCCTCTTATGGGGAACAGCGGCACTGAGAAAGGTGACAAAGCCGTGTGGGTTGACTATCGACCACGGACGTACCTGGGCATGACAGCTCCCAACTTCCCTAACATGTTTATGGTCCTAGGACCTCACCAGCCTTTTGGGAACGTGCCTCGTAGCATCGAGCACGCTGTTGATGTTATCGTCGAGATGTTGGCTACTTGTGACGAAAATGGCTATACATATGTCGAAGCGAAAGAAGAAGCAGTCGAAGCCTGGACCAAGCATGTGGCAGAGTGCAGCGAGGGTGCGTTGCTGAATGAGGTGGATAGCTGGATGACTGGTGTGAATAAGAATGTCGCAGGTAAGATGGTGAGGAACGTGGCGCGGTATGCCGGTAGTGCTATTGAATTCAGAAGGAGGTGCGAGTTGAATAGGGCGGCAGGATGGCCTGGGTTAGAATTCGCTGGGAATCTATCCATGGTCAGGCTATAGTAATAGGTTATAAAGGGATTGCTAGACCAAGGGATAATCATTTCCCAAACACTTCCCGAGAATTGAAAGTACATGTAGGTTTATACCCGACATGTGCTTCCCATAACAGTTTACCAGGGCCAATATATGTACTGTTGTGAGACCGCATTACTGCGGTTTTATCTTTTGATTGTAGCTCTTGGCCACTGTCTCTGCTTTCCATATTAATTATAGGTGATGGTGGAGTTGCTGGCATATACCAAACCGTCCTAATTCGATAAGTACTGTTGCCGATCGCATTAGACCGACTATTAGACAAAAGGCATGACAGTATCTTCTTAGACAAATTGAAAGTCCCGGCGTGGTCAAGGCTATTTGTAATTATGCCAACAGCTATGAAAGTAAGGCCTAGTAAGACTTTTTATTAATTGAAAAAGCATTAATCTAATAGTATACTAGTAATATAACTATCCAAGACTGATTACTTATTATAATACTCTTTAAACAAGTAACTAGTATCTTTTAGAATTCTTGTCTATTAATGCCCAGTTCAGAATACTATTAGATAACATCTCTCAATTCTATTTTATAAAGATAATATATCCAATAAAGTAATATAATATATAAAAAGAAACCAAAATATACAATAGCAGGGACTTTACTCTGTTACAAACCAAGTCTCTCATAATCTTATAGGTTGATGAAAATTAATAATATTATTGTTGTAGACCGTACCAACTTTTGAGTCTCAAGTTACACGTCAGGCTAAAATGTAAGGCGGGGGGGGGAGGGGGGGGGGGGGGGGGGGGGGGGGGGGGGGGGGGGGGGGGGGGGGGGGGGGGGGGGGGGGGGGGGGGGGGGGGGGGGGGGGGGGGGGGGGGGTGGGGGGGGGGGGGGGGGGGGGGGGGGGGGGGAACTGAAAATACCATTGCGTTGTACGCTTGAGTCCAGGTGGATGGTGCGGCTGAGAGCTGATCAGCACGGCTGAAAAGGAGGGGCGGTCGGTGTCCATAGTTAGTAGGGGGAGGTGGTGTTTGGAGCTGAAAACAACGCCCCTCACTTTCTTCAGGGAATATAAAATGACTCTATACAGGCGCTGAATAAACTTCTCTTATTCCTTTTTTCTTTCTTTCTATTCTTCGTCTTATATAATAATCCTGCGAAGTACTACGCCCACTGTCTATATCAGTAAAATAAAATAAACGCCAAAATGCCTGTCAGTATAAACCAAGACCAAACAAACTACTTTTATGAATATCTCAACTAATTATTAAATTAGACCAACTTTGTCCGTCTTCCATTCTATTTCCACTACCATATGGTCTTACGCAGACTCTACAGCATCATACTGACTGTCTTCCTCCACTTTAGCTTGTCCACGTCCGCACCCTGGAGCCTGCTCCTCCCCTCGCTGAACCTGGAGACACGTGAGCTTTCTACAAACCCAAGATACGATGAGCCAATTTGTCTAATTAGCCGCCTGAATATAGAGAGAGTCCTGTTATTAACGCCATCACCGAAGCACTCTCTAACCTTGGTGCTGAATTGCAATCAGCTGAACATGGCCCACCTCCCCGTGTGTTCCCTTTCCATTATATCGTGATGTAAGTAATATTGCAATCATTGATTATTTATAAGTAAGATAAGGACTTGGTTTAACTTTATCACTCTTGCAAAGTGTGGACACGTCTGAAGTCAGTGAAGAAGACTTCCAGTCAGCACTGCAGCAATCTTGGCCCGTGGGGCAGGATATTGAGGGGGAGGGCGAAACTATTCCCCCTGCTGATATAAGCGTCGGAAATATGGATGATTAGTGGATGAGATGGATTCATGACAGTGGTACCACTGATTAGGTCGATACAATTGATAAGTTGGGATCTTATATATATCTCATCCTAGAGTTACAATAATAATATGATTTAGAATCTATACTCTGAGCTTCTGAGACAACACTCAGTAAAGCGATTCTCTGGGTGATGAAGGATATTCCATAGATCCAATTTATTTTTTGATTAACATATGTCTGGCCTAGGATAGTCCTCTCACCTACTAACCTGAGTCCGCGACCAACAGAATGGGCTTGGGCTAACCCGTCAGGTTGCCAAGACTATGACGTTCCTTTCATGGTTGGGTATTAACTATTATATTAAAGTAATATAGCATACAAAGGCAATGGTACTGATCAAGACAATCGAATGGAGTGTCACTAGGCAAGCCAATGAGGAGGGGAGAAGACAATAGTGATATCAGGTGGGATGAGAGATGATGATCTCGTGATCCTATTATAATGGCTACAGGTGACCCCGGGAGGCACCCTACAACAATATCATTAATGCTAATCTCACTTCTTTCATTCAAATCTGGCTGCTGGACTATCTATTGGTATAGGAAGTTAGTAACCTCCCTCTCACAGTTAACAAAAAGGAGGAAGAGAAAAGTAAAAGAAAAGAAAAAAAAAATACTTATACAGACATAGTACGGGCCTAGAAATAATAATTAATGAATTATGGACGGTGATTAGCTGCTGTATGGTGCCTAGAGAAAAAATTTATTATTACAACAGAGAGTTGCACTCGAGCACATCCTAAAGTGGGCATACCCGGCAGGCACGTAGATAGATAGATGCATGCCGGTGATAGAATACAGAGATTGTGCTAAAATATGACTCCCCAATGGTCCAGCAATAACCTCTCTGGTCGCGTTCGTACTCACTCGGTGTATAGACCCGTGATTGAAAATAATTGTGGTCTTCGATAATTGGAGGGTTGATTAGCAAGCATGATATTTGGTCCGCCGTAGCCTGCCGCAAGGGCCTGATCGAGAACGTGAACTGTCCACCACACGTTGCCACAATGCCTGGTTATACCAGGATCCATGACATTCCCGGAAAACTACGATCCAGACTATCGCGGAAGGAGAGGCGAAGGACTTAACCAATCTGCGTCAATATGCCAGTCCTGGGCTATATTTCGTGGGCATGTCTGAAATGGACATACATGCTGATAAGCTGGGGAACCTCATTCTCACACTGGAATCTGTCTAAGCCCTCCTGGAGAGATAAGTCTTCTTCTATAGCTAGCTGTCTAGCAGATGTCTTCTGCTTTTGGCTTTTCTATTTATTATTAGCACAATATTTGTGTATTTCTTTCTTTACAAGAATAAGCTTATTAAAAGTCAATTTATAATCTTTAATAATCTTATCTAATCGTGTTTCTAGTAAAGGAAAAGGGCTTTGAGCACATTCTTTAAATAGCTTCCTTGCTGTAGATGCCTGCTTCTCTAGCTGCCTAGTAGTATAGGGTATTTTAGGCACAGAATTAGTTGACCGACTGTCTGGTAATATAGGGATCTTCAGTTAGATATCTAACTTACTTAGTATCCTATCTGGATTGAATAGAACTAGGCCAGTATCTACAAAGCTATTCTGAATATTCTCTATTATAAAAGCACTTTTGCGAGTCTCAGGAAAGATCTGTAGAAAATCAAGCTTATCAATATAGCTGACTCCTAAACTTATTTTCTGCTTTACTAAATCGCTGTACGCGCCTTTTAGAGACCGAAAACAGTATATATCTAAAGGCTGTAGCTTGTTGGAAGAATACACAGGTATATAGATAAGAATAATATTATTCTCACTGTATATCTGATCAAACTGAGGTGTAAGATGACTGCCATAGCTATCTATAACTAAAAGACGATATTTCCCAGTTATACAACTAGTAGTAGCAGAAATAAAGAGATTTTTAAGCCAGCGAAGGCCTATTTTATTAGTAGTCTATCTATTAGGACTCACTTTAATCCTGTTACTAGATAAAAGCTTTGAATCTTAATACTAGCTCTCTATATGGATCTTCCCTTTGAAGATAATACAGGGAGGAAGCACCCAGCCAGTAGAGTTAATATACTCAATAAAAGTAACCTATTCCCAATTACCTAGCTATACAAGAAGTGCTTTTCTATAGTAATCAGCTCTAGTAACTACTCAAGTATTAGTTATTAGACCTATAACAAAGCCAGTTTTGTCAAGATTATAGATATCTTCCTGTACAATCTCATATTGTATTATCATAATTTGTACACGGTTAAACTACTCTTGAATTGCTTTAGGATCTTCACATTTAGTATATCAATAATCATATTGTCGAGAAAAGCAGGATTTCACTTTATTACGGTGTTTAGTAAATTTGGTAGTCCAGTTTACTCCGACTAATTAAATAGATATAGTACCGCAGTCAGTAAGAAGAAGATTAGCTATTTCTCGTATATCTGATAGTCTAGGAGATACTCTATGTCGATCTAGTAATAGAATCTATTGTACAAGTAAATCCTCTTTATTTTAAGTTAATTTATAATTATTGGTGTGTGTTTCTGAGCGGGAAGTTATTCTATTATCACCGCAGAGTTCTTTTATAGATATTATAAATACGAGCTGCTTCACGAAAACTGCGAATTGCTTGATTTTTTAAAGCAGAAACTGCTAGTAGGATTCTATCCTTCTGCTCAATTGATTCTCTTCGATTTTGACGCCGTTTTGGAGGCATGGTGGGTGGTTGAATTAAGGGAGGCAAAACGACGTGTAGATTTTTGAAGAGGTGCGGCGCTCGTTGGTGTGCGGCGCTCGCTAGTGAAATACGTTATGTTCTATTAGTCATCGACCAATCATTTGCCGCCAGATACAGGCCAGCCGAATCGACTGCATGGACCCAAACACCAATCCAAGTATATAGCAATATCAAATCTGGGCCAATGGGAGGGCTGCAGTGTAGGCTTATAGACTACACGACAACTATCATATCGATCAGAGGAGCACATAGAAGGACGATATACCCCACTATCACTATCTCATTCTTGTTGATCTCATGAGGAGCGTAGTCCCTTGTAAGTAGGAAGCCTATCTGCACGCGGCTCCGTAGAGGACATGATCTGACTAATCCATGAATCCGCTGCTTAGATATAGCCTCTGATAAGCCTAGTCCTTTACACTCTGGGAAGGAATAGCAAACATTATACTTGCTCGGCATCCTCAAAGTCTTGGATGAGCTGTGGATTTGACATCAGCGTTTGGCTTCTAGTCTCCAAGCTAGCTATTTTCGCAGGACCATCACGTGTCGCTTTAGCGGAGAAGGAATAGATGCAGCAACCGGCGCAGTCGCAGGCGGAGACAACCGTAAAGCTTGATGGTCCGAATCATTGTTTTATCACAGCCGCCATGTAAGACTAGAGCCAATTCCAGTCTAGTCTCGGCGCTTAGAAGAGCGTCTCAGAAGGCAAGGCTGGCGAGCCATAAACGGTTGTTATTCCCACCGGGCGATATATGGGGTTCATTTAAACGTAGGTGGGTAAAGTTTAGTGTCGAAATGTGGCATTACCATTGATCCAGGGCTGTAGCGCATGGTGGCTCTGGTCGCCTTTTGAAAGACCATCCATTTCTAAACCGAGTGGTCACACCGTTCTAGGATATGAACTAACCACATACTGTTTCTTCCAGTATCTCTCACCCCGTCCGCTCTCTTGCGCCATAATAACCCCCGGTCAATGCACTCTAGATCACTCGAACCCAAAACTTGAAACGCAGAGTCTCCTTATCCTCCCACGACCAAAGATTATAGTACGCCGGATCCATTCCATTCGCAGAGCCCCAAGTGCCCCATTCAGTTTTCACCTCAAATTCCAATCCTGTCGCCTCCCCAATCTCGTCCCAAAGCCGTTGGAAACTCTCTGCATCATGGTTAAAAAAGGTGGCTAGTCGTCCATTGGCCTCGTTCTCCTTGGTCGGTTTGTAGAGATAATTGTGCACCTCCTTGGCCGTTGTGCTGCCGTGTTGACGTCCGACAATCAGCGATCCCTTCTGCTTTTTAAGAAGCCTCAGGAGGGCAAGGGCCGCTTTCTTCTGGCCGTCCCAGGAAAAGAGATGCAGAAAGGAACCAGTGTGGATTATCTCGAAGCTATCCAATCTCTCGTCACGGAGCTTGTCGTTCTCATCAAAGACATTTGCCGTGTAGAACGTAGACTTGATAGTATCTCGGTCACGGAATAGCTCAAACCCAAGATCCAAAAAGGTTGCATTGAGCTCCGCAGCATAGAGGTTCTCAGCGGGCGCCCCATCTGTGATCAAGACTCGAATATCATGACCAAAACAGCAGCCGAAGTCTAACAGCTTCTCTCCGTATTTGACTCGATCAAGCACTTCGCTATATAGTGGTGAATCGGGAAGAGAGAAGTCGAGGAATCGAAAGAGTCCAACACATGGATATGGGGACGATTTCCAGGCTTTCTCGCGCTTTTAATAGCCAGTCAGTGAAGCAGCTCTCTCAGAATTTCAAAGGGGCCTTACAATTTCCAGAACGTGTTCTTTGACCTCCTCCGGCTTCAGTCCAGCGTACTCCTCTAAGACACGCTGCGCCAATGGAGGGACACGTTCAAGAGTATCAAGGTACCAAGGGATTCCATCTTTGGGGTTTCCTTGGTTGGATTGGTCGCTTGTAATGAAGGATCCCATGTTGAATAAGAATACAGTTGTGTCGATTGCTGGTCCTTCTGCCCCTGATGATTCAACGATCTTGTTTCGGGTTTCTCTTCGCTCTCCCTAACTTTATATGCAATTTCCCCTACGAACAAAACACACCGATATCTTGTCATGGTTACATCAAGAGTCGCATGACAAGAGGAGATATACTCTTCCGGTGCTCGATCATGATAGCCGGCCATCGTCTCAGCTTCCGAGAGGCGACGTCATCGCATTCGACTAACTGTAGCGTCTGCTAGTCTAGGTCTCTAGGGTTACATTGAAAATAGACATGATCTTATCTGATCCATCTCTCAGTCTGATTTGGGTATAAAAATCGCCCATCAGCTGGGCCTGTGTCTTGGCATTACGTGAACTGAGTGACCGGCCTTGATCAACCCGTCAACCCACCCGGTTTGATCGACTCCGTTCGGCTATTCCTGTCTGTTGAAATGGCCGTATGGTAGAATTGACGCTTTGCTCCTATTAATTGTGATGACAAACGCTGGCGTATATCGCGGAATATTTCCAGCGCGAAGTCGTGGAAGTGAAACAATGTTCTTGATCATTCCTACCATAGACACGTATGCGGTGCATGATGGCAGATTCGCCTATGAGAAATGGCTGTGGAGGACAGCAGAATCCCATTGTCCGTGGGATATCCTTTTACCAATCTATGTTTGACCAAGGACATGTCAGGCAAGATCTCCTCTCGCAGGCCTACGAAGGTACAGGCACTGGTGATGACCCATTCATGGTACAATGGGCCTCGAACGACCCTGCCGACCCTCATTGCTTCTCAAGGGCAAGGAAGTGGGTCTTTACAATAATACTCGCCCTCTCCACTTTGTCGGTAGCATTGGCATCATCGGCCTATACCGGCGCCGTGCCGCAGCTAGTCCAGGAGTATGGCATTTCATCCACCACAGCCTACCTTGGGGTGACCCTGTTTGTCATGTGTTTTGCTGTTGGCCCACTCCTTTGGGCATCCCTCAGCGAGATCCTGGGCCGACAGGCTGTCTTTATTGGAACATTCGCCGCATTCACAGCTTTCAATATTGGAGCTGCATGCTCACCCAACATACCGACCCTCCTCTTGTGTCGATTCTTTGCAGGAGCATTTGGATCCTCCTCGCTAGTGAACACAGGTGGGGTAATTGCGGATCTTTTCTCGCCGGATGAAAGAAATACTCCGATGAGCATCTTTACAGCAAGTTTGTTCTTTGGCCCTACCCTCGGCCCGATTATCGGAAGTTTCATTGGCATGACAAAGGGATGGAGATGGATCCAGCGTTTCATCGCGATCATGTCCGGTGTACTTTGGATCGCCAGCAGTCTTATCATCCCGGAGACCTATTCCCCCGTTCTTCTCCGGCGACGAGCGCGAATTTACTCTGTACGCACGGGGAAAGAGTACCGCAGCAAGCTTGAGGAGTCACAGTCTCCCCACTTCTTGCTCGTGAAAACAGCCATGGTCAGGCCATGGTTACTCTTGATATTCGAACCAGTTGTTCTTCTTATTTCGATCTATCTCGCCATTGTGTATGGTATTTTATACCTCCTCTTCGCAGCATTTCCCCTCGTCTATCATGGAATGCGGGGATGCACAGCCGGTATTGCGACCCTTCCCTTCCTAGCCGTTCTGGTTGGCATGGTCTTTGGAGTTGTATATTCCTTCCATGACCACCGGCGCGCACAGACAATCCTTCATAGCGCAGACAACACCACTACAGCTGAGCAAAGATTGCATCCGGCAATGATTGGTGCGATCGCTATTCCACTCGGATTATTCATATTCGCGTGGACAAACTTTCCATCCGTCCATTTTATCGTCGGGTGTATTGGCACTGCGCTCTTCGGTTTCGGCTTGGTCTGTATTTTCATTAGTATGAGCCACTATCTGGTGGACTCGTATTCTATCTTCGCCGCGTCCAGTCTAGCAGCCAGTTCTGTCTTCCGATCTGTCCTGGGGGCTGTCTTTCCTTTATTCACACCCAGGATGTATGAGACACTTGGCATCCAGTGGGCGTCATCAGTGCCAGCGTTTCTAGCGCTAGGGTGCATTCCCATTCCGTTCTTGCTCCAGCATCACGGCCCTTGGCTTCGATCAAAGTGCCGATATATGATCGAAGCCCGCGAGGCCACAAGGGTTATTCGAAGTTAGCATTGTAAGTCTCTGGCCATACTTCCAAGAGACACAGTTAGCCATTACCTGCCACGAGGTCAAGCTATAGAACAAAGTGATATTGGGAGGAAGGATGGAATCCAAAGACGGTTCAATGCCTCAGACCTATCGCACTCCCAATATGTGTCAGGCACATACGCTGCCTTGAAGATTGTCATACTCCAGACTTATCCATCCCTTCCTGCAGATAATTCAGCTTTCCATCAATATCAAAATTGGTTTTTCCAAGCCGTACCCGCCGACCCGTAAGACCTCCCGATTTGTCAAGTATTACTACTCGTGACTTTTTATGCCAAAGTATCGAACAAACCCAATTAATCAATATCGTAGATCGGCTGGAGAGCTATACGAGTCCGATTCAAAGACGGTTTTGAACTAAAATGGTAAAGGTATCATGGCTATCCCAGCAAGATCGAGACCGGCCTTTTCTTGCTTCGTTAGGCAGCTTTTTCCCTCAATTTGAAACGTAAAACAAGGGGCAAAAATAACTGGGTTGAGGCTGTGGATGCACTTAAACCTATACCTTATATCATCAGAGGTCGTCGGGGGTTTTTGGGGTCAAGTGAGTCGCGCACTTCCTGCCAACACCCGTCTCATGTTCCCACTGGACTTGAACTCCTCAAACAATGTTTGTAACTCGTGCCAGCCACAAAGCAGCTCCGGTGATAATTCCGCAGTTGTGTTTCTGGAGTGGTGGGCGGTGAGTAGGACTTGTACAGCCCTCTGGGTAATAATTGATGCTGTCCGGAGTAGCTCGGATGAAAAACGCAGTTATAGAGTAGGCGAGAAAAGCAAAGGTTTTTGAATATTTTAGAATTGCTGTTGTGCGGTGTTAATGTTGTAACTGTTCTTTCTTTTTATGAAAATAAATAATCTAGTGTTATATCAAATACTCTAGAGGATCCTTTTGAGTTCATGATATAAGTGTTGGCGTATGGCACTGGTACATTCAGTGATTCAACGCTGTCTCCGACGTGTGTGGTTAACTGGGCATGGCTCATGGTCTCCCTTGCGACAACGGTGGTTATGATTATTGATAGGGTTGTCCTGGCCGTCCTTGGCTTCCTCACTCAAAACCCGGATACCCTAGAGTATATATCATCCATGACGCGAGCTTCGGCGACCTTCGATATTCCACTCGGTGCTTCTACATTGAGTGGATTAGAAAGGCCATAACTGCTGAAAGAACGGGCGATCCGCCTCGGTGATATTGTAAGCGATAGTGTTTCAACGAGTCAGCTTCCTATGGACACCTTGGACAAGGCGAGTCCATCTCAGAAGGGGCCACAGTATGAATAAAAACATCGCGATATCGATCTTTTCCGACGCAGAGGCGCATTCAATCAAATTCACCATTTCTCTGGACCTACATGCACTGTTTCTTATACTGCTCAGTATCGGGTTTTCGAAGCGGTTGCTCACTACTAATTATTGCTTCTTTTCGCTATTTGTCTTCAGTTTCTTAACGTAAAATTAAAAATAACCTGGTGCCGGTATTAGCCATTAATTCGAGTGGAAAAACAATTGCTCTCAGGAGCCCATCGGTAAGCTGCGGTCACTCATCTAGGTGCGGTGTTGCAGGGTCATTTACACAAGGAAGACAAATCTGGGCGGGACTATAACTTGCCTGAGGGGCTCTTGAAGCGCCTGGGGCTGGTTGTGCTTGAAACATGGACTGAGTGCGCCCTCATACTATGGATATTTATCGATGGTTCTAGAATTGATAGCGCCTCAGATGTACAACCTATTATGCTATGCGCCATGGACTGGAATCGTACTTGGCGCATGAATTTTGTAGGCACAGTCCATGAGGGAGGCATGAATGCCCAAAAAACTACAGCAACGGTGAAAACCAGCTTCGGTATCTCCACCTCTGAGGTCTCGACGCTACTACCAGATCTACTGTCTGATATGTGATGCATCTCGGTAGAGAATATGAGCGGCATGAGGGCCGAAGGCTCCTTTTTTTCAGTAGGTATACCTCTAACTCGCAGCTCTTGTGATCCTTCTCCAGCTTCATTCCTAACGTTGGCAGCTCTCTTATCTTTCCGTATATCCAACTGCGAGTAATAGACAACGCCAACGCTGGCCATTGTAAAGCCAGAAATTTGCATAAAGCTTACTCTCTCCCCCCCAAAGATGAGTCGGTACAATCATGGTAAGCACAGCCTTTGGAATTCCGCAAACTGTCAAAGTAAGGGATGACATGTGACGAATCCGGAAAACAATCGAGAGATTGAGGCCAAAGGCAACAGCGCAATTGAAGGATAGCATAAACGCTCCCACCTGCCAAGACTGTCAAAGAAAACATGCGGACCTTCGACAATAGCGGCGCCCAATAGACAAAATGTCGAGCAGACAGGTGCGAAGTGGTAGAGTGCTGTCAGTAAATTCATTCTTGTCCTTAATGGACCGAGGGGGAGCTCGAACAAAGCAAGCCTGATTGCTTCGCAGCCAATGCCTGCGCATTGAATTATGATTCCCAGAATTTTAATTGCGTTTCTCGGTATGAAAAAATGAAAAGCCAGCGCATATAATACAGACTGTTGCCAAGATTTGGGGGGGGTTGATTTGGGATAGATCGAGGGTGCTACCGATTAGGAGCATGATCACAGAACTAATTGCCTATTTTTTATTTGGTGTTAATATTTCTACTATAATACATCGGGTATCAAAGTGTATATTATGAGTATTGTAGACAAATCTTGAATATTTGGATAAACGCAATACTCAAGAATATGTATTCTGCATTGTTCAAGACAATATTTAAGCTGAAAGTCAGCCCGATAGATAATATAGAAGATATAAAAAGATACCTGTTGAAAGGTATAAGTTTGCTGTGAAGAATAAGGTCTGTTATATGTACACTTGGGTAATAGCCGTTGAAAAGAAAAGATACCAAAAAGAGAGTACAGTAGAAAAGGGAACCTGAATTAGTATATATTGATTAAAGATTATTATAGCAGAGCTGAGGTAAATCTATAGTCTAGATACCTTCCGAGTCTGCAAATATAGGTTTATATTTTATAGTGAATATATACAGATAGTAGAAGGCGATTGCAGTGTCTTTCTTAATCCTATTTATAACAATAGTATGGTCGCTTTGATGAGACAGTTTATCAATCCTAGTAAACTGAATACTCTCGTGGGATATTTCGAGGGTACAGATAGATCAGGAGAGACGGGGCGGTCACAGATTGAGATAGTCAGAAACACAGTAAATGTCTTACACAGGTAGGTGATGATCTCTATATCAATAATAGTGATTATAACGTCGAAAGCAAATTGCTGAGTCTATACTAAGCTGTAATAATAGAAGTTTTATTGTGAGACAGGCTCTGGTATAGAGTCACTGGGTATTTCGGTAACTATGGTCTGCGCAAGGTCGAAATCTCCAGTTAAGGTTAAAACTTTTGTAATCTATAAAAAGTATCCCAAGAAGAAATAGGAGGAATTTGGCTGATCAAAATAAATTTTAGCACGGCCCTACGGGGACGCTCGATCTAATTTTGGTGACGCCAAAGAACGACGTGTACTCGTCGAGCGACTCCCTATCTCCCGGTTAAACTCCGCACATGCCTTGAGATATAGGTGTTTCACGAGTGCCTGGGCTATGGAGAGTCTGCATTTGGAGATCCAGCAACATTGGCATAATGTCATTAAAAATCCCGCGACCTCTCCACAAAATCCTACCTAGCCCTAGCGCACCTGCATGTCGGTAAAGATCGGAATTTAATTTATATTTGTGATTTGAGGAACTATACCCTATCGTCTATCATTGCCGGTTATACATATTTAGATAGAAACGTAAAAAGGTAACTCCACAACAGTGGGCACTGCATTGGCCATATATCACCTAATATCGCTATTCAACATTGTAGCGACGTGCTCAGTCAGCCCCCGATCCTGAATGGAAAACACAATTCCCAAAATCATCGCCAGCGTTCCAGTCCGGCCGGGAACGAACCATGTGAGGCCGCACTTGTAGTTGAGACACATGTAGGTAGCAGATAATCAACTAATCATGGTCTTTTTCGTCGTGCACCCTGACAACTACCCCATCAATACTTCTCAATCGTCCAATACCTTCTTCACTAATCCTAGATTCCGTCGAAAGATTAGGGCCAGTTCATCCATAAGATACATAGCAAAGATAGTCTTGTAGGAGCCATACTCAATGCCAAATATTATAGGCGGTAAACTTCTAGTTGCAGGGTATTCGTTGGTTCCCGTCAGTTCCGCAAGGGTGCTAAGAGTGTCAGCCATAGCGTATCTCAAGTCGTCCCTCGGACCTTTGAGTTCCAACATACTCATCAACCTTTTCGCGACTGTCTTCCCAACTGTCTATACCTTCAAACGTGACTGAAATTTGCTATATACAAATGAATACTAATAGCAGCTGTCAAGTTGGGTATATCTCACCTTCTGAGACATTGTCAGATAGCAGCAAGCCTGTTAAGTTGAATATCCAGAAAATACTTGCGGCACTAGAATAATTGAGACTTTGCTTGACAATACAGGAATATATATAGTGTCTCGCTGCAGATCAGGCAGATTGAGGATCTGCACGTACAGCTCATCATGCCGTGGCTCAGCTAGTTTTGCCCCACTCAATTCGTCATTCATGAGATCATGGCCCTAACTAGCCTTCTTTACAGGAGGGGAAGTCCACCGAGTCCACCACTAGACGAGGCGTGGCAGCCCATATGGCCAGAGGGGCAGCTTCTAGTGCAGCGGGAGGCGGGGCAGCGAACCAATAATGTAATCAAATCTACACGAAGCGAGGTGATCAGCGGGCGACGCTCTCAGGACTAGATAACAATTGCCTGGAGCAGGAGGTCGCAGCCAAACCGGATTTCGCCGGTTAGTCAGTAGCTATTCGCCTAGTCAATACTGTCTTTTGGCTGGATCGGAAGGCCTAATATAGTTCACACTTAAATTATTTTAGTTTTCGACTATCGACCATGGGTTATTATCAATATCAAGGAACTACGGGATGAAGATCTACATATTAACTCACCCACCAGATCTGAAGCTTTTAAATTCAGACTAGATAATACTTGGCACCGCTGCTGGTTCTCTTGATTAGGCCTGACATATAAAATTAAGCATTTTCAGAAATGCTTCAGCTAGGTCCCTGTGTATGCGTACCATAGTTTTTTATGTGACTAGCTTGGGTCGGAAAGCTTGGGGAATAACATATCTTGATATGTATCCCTATCACTCTCTCCTTTCATGGCCTAAGTATACTCCTCGTTCTCCCTCGCTCGAATACGATAAATTTCCAATTTCACTCGAAACCCCGAGATTATTCTACTCCTCAATTATCCTTACGCAACTTGTCGAGCTATCACCGAGATATTTGGAACGCAAACGCATTCATGCCAAGCTATATCGGGCCGGGTCTTCATCGCTTTTGGCACTTTCTATTTTCTCCCACAAATCATTTGTTTAATAAGAACTGAGCCAATATGGACCAGATCCTGAGAGGCTCGCATAGAAAACATCCCAACGGGGTCCAATCACCTGGGTCGTTTGAGTGTGTACATTGTGCAGAGATCATAGCCATGCGAGACCAGGGATAAAGACAAAGGCTTCGATTCTTTCATGAGTGTGCCCGTCAATCGTACTTTTTGAAATATACCACGTCAAGGCAAAAAAATATAAAAAGAAAAACATACAACAGTATTGGTATGATTGTGCTCACCTAAGGCCAGTTGTGGGTGTCTCGCCGCTCTTAGTGGCCCTTCACGGCCTCCTTCAGGGACCTTAATATACTTCACCGGAAGGGCCAGAAAATATATTCTTATTTATATATAAAGGAAGGCTGCCAGTGTAATAAATAATATAAGGTCTATTTTATTTTTCATTTTAAATGTTCTTCTAAATTTTCTTTATTTTACTAGTTTGTGTCTTTAACCCGATAATTTTATAAGCAGTTGATATTATTCTTATCTGACAGTAAGATTCGGTAACTGTTATACTACCTGAAGACTTTACGGCAATTAAACTCGAGAATCAAAATAATTCTAAAATAAAAAGGTCGGTTCTTGATTGTACTGAAAGGGAATATGACCGAGCTCTTCGGTACTTTAATATGTATAGAGTATATAGTCTAAATATACTGACTGTTACTAATAGAGTGGCACGGGTTCCCCGCTGGACCCGACCCGAACCCGCCCCAACCCGGTCCGGGTACAGGGAACCCGAGCGGGTTTTTCTTGGTATTATAATATCGATTTTTTAGATTTTTTTTAGATCTAGAATATATATATATAATATCAATTCTATATATAAAATTGATAGAGATATAGAGCTTAAAAGATTTTTATATTAGATCTATTTAGATAAGATCTATAATTAACTAACTAATAAACAGTATCTTACCTAATTAGATTTAGCCTAGTGTTGGCGGGTAACCCAGGAGGCCTAAACCTAGCGGGTTTTGGGTCGGGTGCGGGGAGACCTATCAAAAACCCGACCCGTGTGCAACTCTACTGACGTACTTTTGCATTGTTTTCAGAGCCTTAATGCAGGTTCTACCTTATATAGCTTATGATTGGATATGATGCTCAGCTATTCGATAACAGATGACGTATCCTGTCCACTTCCTAAAGTAGATGCCAAGTACTCAGCTTATACAGGGGGTTGACCCCACTCCCACCAACTTCCAAAAAGGGAAGACCACTAGTTCTCCAGAAATTGACAGCTTTCAATATCAGCAGAAGCTTCTATTATAACCATCGAACACCATAGTCCTATAGGAAAACCCATTCGATAATATTATCAAACTGCCCGACTAAGCTGCACTCTATGGCCGATCTCGGACATAGTTCGGCATAAAAGACCAATCACAAAACTTCTGAAAGTCATTCGGAGATACGTTTCGACCTCTCAATTAAACAGAACCTGGTCTCATTCTCATGTGAAAAAGCTGCCAAGACTAGCTAGGAGCTGCACACTGATATGCTATTAGAATACTTGAGATCTAGAGTTTTGGCTCAATATTATATGATTGGATTGCTTCTCAGTGGAGGCCAGGCAGTGAGTCATGATGGAGAAAGGAGTGGAGAACCTGGGAATAGAAATAGCAAATGCCCTCCGTGATACGATAGCTGGGCCTAATAAGAAGCGGCCACAACAACCGAGATGCAAGTAGAGTAAGAAGAAAAAAGTCAGATGAAACCTCGATGCTTCTTCTGCAGATTGTTAAAGATATCTAGGTGAAAAGAAGGGACAAAACTATGTCTGCTGATCCACTTCCACCTGCAGAGACGTCTCGTGTGCGAGAACTTGATCTCGTCAACAAAGTCGCTGTTATAAGCGGCGCATCCCGCGGTATCGGTCGTGCAATTGCCTTCAACCTTGCATCTCGGGGTTGCTCCATCCTCGGGACTTGCACTAGTGACACAGGCGCCAGAAGCATCTCATCAATCCTTGACAACGAAGTCACTAGCCGTGTCTTCGAAGCTGCGTCACGAGTGAGGCCTGCAAGTCTCAGGGTCAAAGGACTCATCGCAGACATCTTCTCCCATACCTGCGCCCGTACAATTGCCGATGAGCTTAGCAAGTCTTTCAATGGCCGCGTGGATATATTTGTCAACTGCGCTAGCGACCCCACCCCTGGCATTATTGGCGAGATGGGCACCGATGAGATCCAGCGGAGTTTACTCGGCAATGTACAGACGCCCGTTATGATTGTCGAAGAATTTGTTCGCCGGCATTACTTTATGCCAAACAGCCGCATAATCTACATTTCGTCTATCCGGTCACGCCAGCCGTGGAGCAACCAGCTCATGTACGCGGCCGGTAAGTCAGCCGGCGAGTCGCTTTGTCGAACATGGGCGCAGGCCTTTGGCGGAAGGGATGAAAGGTATTCCTTTATGGAGGGAACCACAGCCAATGCTGTGACGGTCGGTTTGACTGAGACGGATGCTGTTGTCAATTGCGGACCGCAAGCAGTGCGACAATTCCAGGACGAGTTCTTTCCCTCGCAAAGCATACCACGCTTTGGACAACCTGACGACGTTGCGGATGTAGTAGGACTCCTTTGCAGCTCGGATGCGCGTTGGATCACGGGAAGTGTGGTAAGTGCCAGTGGTGGTGGTATTAAGATTGGGTGATTGATAAAATTATCTTGAGCGAGCGAAGTACTAGGTTTTGGTAATTTACATTGGCGGATGGCGAAAGCTTTTGTATAAATTTTCCACTCGGGACAGCTGGGATACGGTACTATAATATCATGTAGGCTCAACTCCGGGACAAGCCAACAAGTCAACTGTTTTGTTCGATGGACTTTCTTTACCAGGGCAAACCAGGAAACGGATTATTCCTATATACTTTCTTATTTCTTGGCTTTAGAATTAGTCAAATATAAGTATAACCACGTGATATCCTTTATCTTTCTGTTCTAATTGTAATACTACATCATGGAAAGAAGCAAACGTGCCGACTCAACTTCGGACTAGCATGGCAAGATTAAATAGGTATCTCTACCGAATTAATGTTGCACAAACAGATTACTATGCATGTGGACAAGCAAGAGAGACCGTAGAGCACTTCCTCTTTCGATGTCGGAAGTGAGGATATCGCATTTTCCGGTACATGTCTCGCCAGACTGAAGGCTGTCCAGAGCTGATTTCAGTATCAACCTGATCATCATCATATTCACGATTCATTCTGTTGGTTACTGAGGAGGTTTCTCTTTTGCCAGTTTCCTTTGAAGGAGGGTCGTTGTCTTCCATATAATCAATAGATATAGAGACCGTAAGCTTCTTCTTGGGCAGATAAAGGAGGTCCTGCCACATGGGGATCTGCCTATTTATAACTGTCCAGTCAATTTCAGTTTTCTCAAAACACTTCCTAAGATCACGCTGTGAGCGGCCATTTACAGAAACTACGATCGAGGTATCATCTGGCTTCACACGCTGGTTATGTTTATGTTCTGATACAGCTCATGTTCACCCTTCTGCTTAGTCTGCTGCTAATATAAAATGGGCGTTGAATTTTAAGTCTTGTTCTGTATCCTTAATCAAGACCCGGTTGTTAAGAGTCACCCTCCACTCAATTATATACGGTATATAAGACGGATGTTCATCATCTGTTGCTCCATTATCTGACATAACATGGTCAAGGAAGCGTAATCGACCAGATTAGGATTGAGGTAGAGGCGTAGAGCGTTCACCAAGGGGAGAAAAGTTATGTTCAGAGGGCGTACGTTCGCGGCCGAAGTCACCCGGAGTCGAAGCATATAATGGAGATCGTTCCCAAGTACCAGCTTGGGAAGCAATACAGTTGTCGAGGGGAATGGAAGTCACTCCGAGGCATAGGATGCCGCTGAGAAGCCTAATACGAAGATAGTCATGTTACCTTTCGCCCAAGAGATCTGCCTTGGACTAGGAAATTGATGATAAGGAGGGTCATTTGTGTTGCGCTATTTAGCTCCTGTATAGCCTGCAGCAATCACCTCAATTCCAGGATGGCAGGATAGGAACAGGAGGATGACTATTGACACTTTGCCAAATCCTCCAGGCACGCACTCCGCTCGCGGTTTCGCTGGTTTGCATGGAACCTTCCAAGTTCCAGTCACCCATGAATCGCCCGTACAGGGTCCTTACGTATATGTACATCATTATTATAGTTACAGTTATTTACATTAATTTAGATTATGCGGGATATAGATATTCCGTGGCTTTACCGGTTACAGCTTAGCGCAGTTTCCAATCCAGTTTCAGAAAAGAAATGAGAGGTATGAATATTTGTACCAATTTTGCATCCAGCTGTACATGTATCAGCTCAGGAGGAAATATATAGCATGCGCTATGAAATGAATAGCTTAATAGCCGGCAATTAGAGAATTGTTTGGTCATGGAGAAATGTATTATCTATGAATATGCCATATAAATTTAGCACTTGTACTTCTAAGCCCGACAACCTTTCACATATTTGTCTTAGGACAGATTTAATCATAAACCCAGTCTTCCTGACAGTGGAACATAATATTGAAATAATATAGTCGGAATATTTAGATATAGATACTACCTGTAGTACTTCTTGTATTAACCGATAGGCCTCCCGGGAGTTGTTAAGTGTCAAGGAAATATCTACTATTCAGCGTAGAAGACCTGTCAACTAGGTAAGGGTACGTAGGCTGAAAGCTAAGCAGTAGATATCAGGCAGACAGAAGACTGATTCTTGCCTTCCTCTTTCATTCACACTAGGCTAACTTTATATCCAGAAGAACCCCCTTATTCTCCCAACAGGATAAGACTGACAAGGAGCTACTATACGTTATTGAAAAGACGACGGATATGTGATCCGTCGTCGCCGTTCGGCCTCCGAGCTGTATATGCACAACGGGCAGGGTATACGATACAGTCATCATGCAGAGTCATCATCGGATCTGTGACATTAAGTTTAGTAAAAGCTAGCTAAATATCTTAATAAAAGACAAGTTCCTGACAAAGACATCTAATCTTATGTTAAAGATCTTCTATAGTCGGGGGCAGCTCGGCTTTAGATTTCTGAAGATTATTAGGTAATTGCTCGATCTTCACAGTTCTCAGACTATATTAGGCAATAATATAATCTAATATTGAAATTTCGCTGTATATATTTTCTTACCAAGAAAAGAGAGTATATTTTAAAGAACTTGTTTAGGTATATAGATAGCTTAAATAGTTTATAGAAAAAGGTATTCTACTTTTATAGAATAGAATGACTAACAAAAAACTCCCGGTCTGTAGAAGATTTTAGTTATTTTTTCAAATTTCCCTATAATATCTGGGAAGTGTCGGTAGTGATCTATATCTTATCCCTACAGACAAATCAGGTCTATACCGTGGAGATAATATAAGTTTAGACCAGTACTGTCACAGATCCGATAATGACTCTGCATGATGACTGTATCGTATACCCTGCCCGTTGTGCATATACAGCTCGGAGGCCGAACGGCGACGACGGATCACATATCCGTCGTCTTTTCAATAGCGTATAGTAGCTCCTTGTCAGTCTTATCCTGTTAGGATAATAAGGGGGTTCTTCTGGATATAAAGTTAGCCTAGTATTAATAAAAGAAGAAGGCAAGAATCAGTCTTCTGTCTGCCTGATATCTACTGCTTAGCTTTCAGCCTACGTACCCTTACCTAGTTGACAGGTCTTCTACGCTGAATAGTAGATATTTCCTTGACAATTCTGATTCTTCTTTTTTAACTACCTAAGGGTGCTCATGGCTTTGTCTTTAAGAGCATCTGACGGAAACGTATCGTCCCCTCCAAGAACCCCTGACGAGGAGATACCTCCAGCAATCGAATCAGTCCCCGAGACAATTCCCGAATCTCATACCCAGAATGGGAATGGAACCCTACAACAGTTAAGAGATACTATCCGACGATTGGAAAACAGATTGGAAAGTAGAGAATCATCACATAATCGGTAACCATCCAGCTCGGTCTCATCAAAGGATGGCTGCACCGCCAAGCTATTCAAGAACATCCCCGAATTTACTCTTAATTTTAGGCTCCAACAAAGACAAGAGTAGGTCTTTGATCTAGAATATTCTTTTAAGGGAGCCAGGAGTCGCTTGAGAAGAGATAACCAGAAAATTATCGCTGCCCTTCCTTATATATCCCCGATATGCCGGCAGAGATGGTATCGACACCTCGCAGAAAAGTCGGAAGATCAACAAAGAAACACCGAAGAGTCATAGCAGTATTTCACAGAATGGACCCTCACACTGATTAGGAATTCGGCAACCTTACAACCCGATACTATAGGCCAACTTCAAAGGGCTCGACAACAGAAAGACCAAGATCTGCAGGAATTTCATGCATATCTTGACACCTTAGAGCAACACTTCCCTAGGCAAGCCGAAGAAGAGCGAGCACTTACTTTCTTTACAAAACTTCTTCCCGAATTATCCAAATATATACAAGAACATCACCTTAAGCTCCCCAAAAACCGAGACAAAATGGTAACACTCGCCACACATCACTGGAACCTTTTGCAAAGAGGCCAGAAACGAAAACATGACGAAACAGCAAAGGAAAATAAATCGAAAAATAACAAGTCAAAGAAAGAAGGAAACTCCCGAAACGCAAAGGAAGACTCGAAGAAACCTCGAAAGAACAATACTGACGACAAGGGCAACGTACTACGATGCTATACATGTGACAAGTACCTAGCCCTAGACTGGGCTGCGGTTTGGGGAGATAATTTCTGCCTATCGTAAGGTATTATCTGGTGTTGATACCCTTGTTTATTGGTCTAATTTATTACTGTAAAATTATAAATATTCCTGTTCTGAGGATAAAAGATAGTCTGTATATTTTAGTATTATCTCCAATACTCTATTCAATATTACCCACCTGCTGAATACTGGATATATTATTATAGATTTTAATAAATCCACTAACAGTTACTTGGTTTAGTTATAACTATAACCACTTTCGCGTTGTAATTATCACACAGTCGACACAATTTTCAGATAACTGTTTGATGTCGACAGTAATCTGGCCGACACCCAACTATTGATTGCGGTGTTTTAGATATTCTGGGAGAGATATAAGACCACACTAAATTACAAATGACAACAGCTAGAAAGAAAAAATAGAAAACAACTTTCTGAGTTCAACTACAAAGGATATATGTCTTTACAAGGACAGACTTTAATAATAAACAAAAGTAAGAGCTTTGTCTATTTTATATTTTTTGATATAAGCTGAAGGAGTGTTCTTCTCGGTTATTATTATCCACGAATCTTCTATAGATCATAGACAGACAGCCAATAATTTTAAAGAACTCTTAGATACCGGGGAGACTAGGTTAATCTGATGTGGACGAAGTATGTTTTCTCTCATGCCACACTGCTCGCGGAGTTGCTGGCCAATTAGTTGCTTGGGTTGCTTCTTCCGGGCCAGGAGACATTTGTAGGTAAATCTGACAAGTTGGAACTTCTTCTTACACTTCTTCTGGATTTTGGAGGAGCTTGTAACCAGTAAATAACCGAACGAACTTGCCGAAAGCTGATTCGCGAATTGTCTCCATGATGACACGCATGCTGCAAAATTAAAGCATTTAGGTTAGTTTCAAAAGCAGTTAGTTTTGTATCCAGAAAAAGCTAGTTCTCGGTGCGGAAACCACTGTTATCCCATCATAATCTCTGAGAAACAATTAACTTGCAAGCTGTCACCCCACGTAGTTTCGTATCTTTCTGTAGAAAAGGCTTTTTTTTTTTACTTTTTTTTTGGGGGGGGGTTATGAATTCTAAATACCATATGTCCGACCAAAGGTCCAACAAGCAATCAGATTCTAGTTGACAGATTCCACGGTAAGAATGAGGGTTTGGCATTGCTTGTCACCCGTACGTTTAGCAAGAGGGTTGGTACAAACCCTTTCCCCACCCCGCCCTCCCCAACACCAGACTTCCTCGAAGGCGACCAGGCCTTCTACCATTCCTTGGATTATATCAGTTGAATGCCTTCTTCACCAGTGTGCGTGGCCTTCAAGTTCGAGACTTTTATAGCCTTGGTAGAGCATATTGGTGCCACCTGGACTATTCCAAGGATCCACCCGATTTCTTTAAATTGAGGTCTAGGCGCCAGCGCATTTAATGATCTTTCATGATGTGGGGGCACGGGTAGCCGATAGACTTATAGACTTTTAAGATACAGAACCTGTTCACCCATTAAGTTTACGTCAACCGTATCATTAGGGCCTCTCCTCTGTAGTTTTGATCGCATTACTCTTATTCGCTGCGTCATAATATTGTAGATCCACACTTACGAAGGCATGGACAAAGTGGCCTGATATGATGCGAGGTGCCGGATTGAGCGTTGCAAGCGTCACTAAGCTTTCCTAAACTTCAAATACAAAGGGTTAAACTTCCCACGGCTACGTAATTGACATATTCTTCCAACTATATCATAGATCAAGCTGCTTCCACCGGTCCATACCCGGCCCCAGAGTACATTTAACTAGTCAAACACTCCTCCCACGAACGATCTAATTAGGGAAGTGAACTATTGGCAAGCCAAAAATAATGGCATTCAAACCAGGAAATCTGATTTCTCTTTTTATTTTATTGACATTGCACTTACCTTGGATTACCACAGCTGCCGAATGCACCCAGAGTGATATTTCCAATCTCTCAGTGTCGGGTTGTACTTGTCCATCATCTTTTCATGCCTGCTCAAAAACCTGCCCCCTTGGCAATGGATGTGGGCAAAACTCGAACCTAGTTGATAAGTGCGATGTAGGCTGTACAGATGACAATAAGGCCTGTGAGACCTGCAATTTATACTTCGGTGGCCTGTGTCGGTGCTTACGGGACGGTGACTGCTTTCACGATTCGTCTACTGGTTCTTGGACGCTGCTCCATTCCAAAACATTAATTACCACCCCACATCTTCTGCCGGGGATCTTGGACCTAGGCCCAGACAATAATGGCTGGAGACTAGGACAGATCACGCTATCGACGGGGCAATTTTCCAGCTGGGACGATGGAACTCTAGCGATGAACTCAGTCACCTCAAGGACGGAAGAGCAGATTCACATCCATGTGTGCGATAGGCCGACAAGCGTCCTGCGAAAATATCTTGAGCAGAAAAATGCAGTACACTATAGCAGTCTTACGCCGGTGGATTTCGACCAGCTTGGTTTCCAAAAGGACAGCGTACATTGTCAAGCAGCGAAGACAAAGGACTTTGACATGGCAAAACTTGTATCGGACTATTTGAACACCTTGGGCCCAGGTTGTGCTAAGTACCATACAGGGGCTGGACTTATCACGGATAAATATGGTAATACATGGGGGTGCGTCACCACACAAGGATCCGCAGAATATCTTTTCTGTATGAATTAGTACTTCGAAGTGCCGACAGGAGGAAGGTTATCATGTGTTATCAGCTTTCATCTAATAGGACTTTCTACTCTAAAAGTGCTTTCATGAGGTGTGTGCTGTGAAATATGTTATACCACCACAAGTGCGCGCTGTATATACCATACGCATTCAAGAACTTTGGGAATATCATCGCAGTGCCCATAATCTGTTCTCGCCTTGCATATCTGCAGGGTCTCTCCAGAGAATCCATTCCAAGTCTCCATTACTTCGGAAAAGCGATCGTCTCGTTCACTGGAAGATGGCGTAGGGTTTACCTGCTCACTATCCACCGATGCATCACGAGTAGCTACCATAGGTGTAGCATTATAAAAGCAGAAAAAAAAGTGAGCTTTCATACAATGAGTCCGGATGTGATAGCAAGGAAACAGCAACGAAGCCCAGGCCCCTTCAATCTTCATTGGAAGCATTGGATCGGGTGATACAGTTATGAAGCCTGGTGAGGCCCGTGGTAGTATTGCTACATCTCGTGATATCATCGCTTTTGAAATGGAAAGTGCCGGCGTGGGGGATGAAGCTGCTTCGCTCTATATTGTTGCTGTAGCAGTTTATCCGCGAGCTCAGGATAAAATCGTCTCCCAATTTCGGAATAGCTCGTGATGGCATTTATTAGGAAGTCATTACCAGCTATACCTCGGAAAAAGTCAACGAAGAAGGTCTCCGCATCGGACTTGACATCGTCCTGGCCAGTATAGCAATCTTCGGAAGTGAAGCGGCACCCAATATTGCTGGGCCTTTCATCCGTGGACCTTCGGAAATCGGTACCCTAGCTATCGGTGGAGGATCAAGCAATGGACGATTTACTTACCTTGTCTCACCTCTAGAGGCCATCGAGGAACGAGCTGCTCAGGACAATGCTTTGGTCCAATTCTGGCTGAATAATACCATGATCAAGGATGCAAACGTAGAGACCCTGTGGGGCGCGTCGGCTCCGGAAGCCTGTCTTGTTTTTCTGAAGACCCGGGCCACAGAGCGCATAGACCGAGAGCATCTGTCTGTGGACCAGCACGGTGATGCTGTCGTGTAGAGTGTCGCGGACAAATGCTCCAACACGATTGTTGTGACCCATTCCGGGGCGATTCTTGTCGCTTATTACCCAGGTCAAGAGTCTGGGCATTCGATCGTCGACATCCTCTATGGTGCCAAGTCCCCTTCTGGCAAGCTTCTCTACACGGTTCCATTGAACTCCAATAGCGTGAATACCGCACCAACCACCAATATCACTACATCCAATGTCGACCACTGGCAATATTGGTATTCCGAAGGCCTCGAGATCGACTACCGCTATTACAATCGTCACAACATCCCTGTCCAATATGAGTTTGGATTTGGTCTCTCATACACAAACTTCAGTATGGAAACGTTGAGAGTGCAGCCGACAAAGCCAGATGCTCACATTGGCTCTCACCCAGAGGCACTTGAAACACGCCCCGGGGGCAATCCAGCTCTTTGGGGCGTTTTGTTCGAGGCGCAAGTGACTCTCCAGAATACGGGGTCGACCCTTGGTGCCACTGTCGCCCAGCTCTACATATCGTTTCCGGCGGAAGTATCGGAGTCTCTACTCCAACTCTGTGGGTTTGAGAAGACTGAGCTTGCTCCCGGAGAGAGCTACACAGCTATATTCCCGCTCATGCGCCGAGACCTCAGTTATTGGAACGTCACTGAACAACAGTGGCTCTTACCCAAGGGCGATTTCGTCGTCCGTGCTGGCTTCAGTAGCCGTGATCTTCGTGACTCAGTAACTCTTTGTCCAGTTGCAGAGTGATCTGCGTGGTACACAAGACTTTCCCAAATAGTAGTCAATATCTATATCTCGTTTAAAACAAAATAAAATAGGCGAAGCATAGCTATCCCTGTGTGAATTAATTGCAGCTTTAGATACACCTCCGACCTCTGCTGAATCCACAAACCTAACCAGCTTATTTTGCTCATCTAAATTGCTCAATCTAGTTCCATATCTTCATAATTCCCTGATAAATGGCCTTTGTAGGATTGGCCGTATCGGCGCTGGTATAGGCAGTCGTGACTTAAGTGAGTTTCTCGCCCGGATTCATGGATATAAAAGAGTGATTTCACTGTAACATGAGGAATAATAGTAAAGGCCGGCATGATCGAGCTTGCGTCGCGGCATCAGGAGACTAGGGGTAATCAACATGGATCTCATGAGAGAATGCACGTAATGTAGGCAAGGCTGCAAATTGCCTAGTGTCGGCACTTGGCCAAATATCTCTACATTGATATGATAGCGACGACACACCAGCTTCCTCCAACTTTTGCCGAGGAAGCCCTGCAGACCCCAGGCGGACCAGCCTGACAGCCATCGTGGCGACCGTGCACAGACAACTTAGCGCGCCGCTCACTTTGATTGTCTATTCTTCTGTCAGGCTTACACAAGTTTAGCCGGTACACATAATCTGAACTTGGAATGGTTTCTGTCAGGACCCCTCCAAACTACGCACTAAGGGAGCCCCCGCTTCACAATGGATATCTGTGCACAGTGAAGCATCGAGCACACCTGGTTGATTTCCACCATCCACGCTGCGTAGCTGCCTCAGATTAGGAAACAAATCAACACATCTAACAAACCATGTCTGAACCATAGCTGAATGTTGTTGCGGCCTTGTCATCAATCTTAAATAAGCCCAAGTACATCAAGATATTGGCTTGGCCGTTGATGCAGACACGACCGTCAGTTAAGCAACCGCAGGTTCGAGCGTTCGACATCGAAGAACTACTGTCGATGGCAAATGGAACAAGAGTAGGAAGTAATAGCCGATAGGGCTCATTGGAAGACCTTCCTCGGCGTTCCTCAGATCAAGGTACTCCACCACGTTCCGCTGACCAGCTAGTTCCAAGCGCGAGAATGTGGTTTCAAGTGAGAGCCTAGAGCTTCTCGGGCTAAATGAGGGGCATGTGGGCATAAAAGCAGAAGAGATTTCTCCGATCTCGGGGACAATCCTGCACCTAGAGCATCGCAAACACGCTGAATACCACGGACAAATATATTTTTGGGAGAGATAAACAGGAATCGAAGAGGTAACGCCTCGAAACCAGCCACAAGGTGGAACTTCAGCTAATGGATGGTTCTCAGGCTGGATGTCCAATATGACTTGCTGGTGAAGGTTTCTAGAAACACCCTCATTCATCCGTCAATCTCTACAGGAAAGGCTGTTTCTATTGCGGATATAGGCACTGGTACTTGGTAGGCTTGTTTGTCTTCTGATTCGCGATGGCGCCACTACGGGGTTAAATGTGGACAGGATCTGGCTGAGGGACCTCTCGCGATCATTGTCGGAAGTACCTGGAGTCCTGCGGTACTACCATGGGTTTGGCATCTCGTCCGCACAATTTCCGCCCGCAGATGATAGTATCAGATTCTCAGTCCATAACATAACGGTCCCCTTCCCTGAGGAGCATTGGAACCGCTATGACCTCGTCCATGTACGGCTATTGGTTGCCGCTCTCGCCGAACCCGACTACAGAACCGCCGTCGCCAAATATTTACCAGCTTCTGAGTATGCCCTCTCCTATTAGCTGAAACGTACATTGCCGGCAATCCAGTATTACAAGAGATCCGGCGGTGTTTCAGTCTCCGTTTCAAGGCGGAAGGCAAATATTTTCAGGCGTCTGCGAAGGTTTACCATGAAAGCCAGTTAGTCGGGTTCCGAGATGTGGTGCGGGTCGAGTATAGTTCACACCGGGATGCTGGCCTCCATCCCGGCACCGAACAAAGATTCGTTGCCATTATAGGAACATTGTATACAAATCTTCTACTGCGATCAGCCCAAGTGCCAGATGAACAAGCAGCGTCAAAGAAGGGGGAAGAGCTGATTGAGCGGTTTCGGCAACTTTGTACTCAGGGAAAGTCACCGCCAGTAAAGCTGATGAGAGTTGTTTGGCAGAAACCGTTGCATGAGGTGGTTTAGTAAATTTTAGCCTTGTCTCAGCAAGTTCACGGTCAATCTCAATTGGTGACGTTGGGCCGCTAGGGGGACGATTTAATTGTCAAACAATACCCACACTTCTTTAATCAAGTGTTTTGGCAGCAGTGATAAGCACGGTTTCGATTACCAATAAGTGAAGAGTCGGTCAATCACAACGAACCGCATTAAAGGGACCATGCACCCATGAGACTATGCTAGTAAATATCCAGTGGCATGTCAGCTCTTCATGACCGAAGAGAGATATTCAACATAGTGACATCAACAGTGGATGCTTGCGGTGTAACAGGATATTGATTGATAGTACACGCCTATAAGGTGATTTCATTGAGCTCACAAATAGTCATGGCACTGATGTGTCCACATCAGGTTCATCATCGCCTCTCCTTCACACGGTCCGATTCAAAATCAAGCCCGGCATGCGTCCGGAGTACTCCATACATGGACGAGGAGTCCAATGCCCTTTCATTCCTCTCTCCATATTGGCAAGCCTCGTCATAATGCTTGAGAATGACATCTGCAACGGGCAAACTCGCTTCGGCGTTCTCCGCACACGAAACCCCTAATCCAACATCTTTCACAGCCAGTTTAAGGTCCGACCAAGGCCGTTCCCCCTGTTTCGGAAGGTAAAACCCTTCAGTCATCCGTCTCGACATCGCGAGCGGAAGTGCGCCGTACTGCTCTTCAATCAAGGACTCCAGTGCCTCGCTTCCAATACCAGTCTTCTCGGCAAAGACGTGTGCTTCAGCCACAAGCTCCATCATCCCAGCCGTCAAGAAGTTTCTACCATCCGTTCCATCAGCCAGGTACTCTGGAATAAAAGCCGCAAAACCTACCCTGCCGTCTTCATCAAACTCGCTTGCGCCGCGTCCGTTCCCATGTGCAACGTCTTTCTCGCCAATACACCAACCAAGAACGGCTCAATCGCTTTGACAGCCTCGTCAGCGCCTGCTGTTACTATCAAAAGCCGACCTTCCCGTGCTACAGGGCTTGCCCCGAACACGGGGGCTGCGACAAAACTAGCACCCTGTTCCACAAGCTTTCGCTGCGCCCAGGAGGAGACATCGGGATGAATGGTCGACGTGTCGACAATGATCTTGCCATGAAGCTGTTCAGTTGTTGAAGCTTCTATGATTGAATTGACGATCGAGGTAACGACTGTGCCGTCGCTGACGGCAATAAAGCAGATGTCAACCTGGGCAATCAGGTCTTGGACACTGGCGCTCTGGACTCCTCCTTTGTCGAGGATCGGCTGGCCCCGAGCTTCTGTACGGTTATAGAAGCAAAGTGGAGGGGCACCGATATGCGATAGATGGCTGTGGAGATTCAATGCCATGGCCAGCCCCATCGACCCAAGACCTGTGGCGTTAGTGTAAGGCTGGTAGTAGTTCGGAAATGCTGCACTTACCGATCCATCCGAATCTCGGGTCAGTGGTTGCAGTTGATGTTGGAGCTTTCACTGCAGAGTCCATTTTGAGAACCAATCTGGTTTTCTTTTCTACGCACTCAGTAATGGATATCACGGTTGAATGATGTTAAATCAACCTTAATACACTAGTAATTGAATACAAAAGCCAAGGAATGTGCTTCGAGTCATATACGCGAAGGAGGGGTAATTTGATTAAATTGTAGTTCCATCAGGCATATGTATTAGTCATCTGCCTGGACTTGTGATGGTTTGAAAAATTATAGACGCATGAACGCTCCCAAATACAAAGGATACCAGCAACATATACTTAGGGATGTCCGGTTTAACGGATCTGATATAGTTGTCAGATTCAGCCTCCATTGGCTCTCAACACTCCCAGTCAGCGGAGATTCAGACTCGATCATGATTTGTCTTATCCTGGTAAGTGCGTTAGAAAATATATATTGGCTTAGGGCTCTACTACTGTACCGAATGAGGTCCGAGGAACAATGTTAAGTGATTGATTAACACTCTACTTGGAGGTGAAATATATTCTTTGACTACCACTATGGACTCCGAACCTCGGGTGGTTTGCCGAGTCCTTTTGTTCATTCTGGTAGCTTGGCTACAACACTAGGTCTGTTCCTCGAGAACTATACCCATTAAGAAGACAGGATCCATGATTTGAAGCGCTTAGAGGGTCAGTCTCATTGCTCTTGCTCTCAAGAAACATCCCATAGAGACGAGAACATTCGCAATACGTGGACAATAGGTGATCAACCCTCGTGTGTGCCCCAACTTATTTGGAAACAGGAATTAGCAATGTGCATAGTATGAGACCTTTCTATGAAAGGGTGTCGGCGCTTTGACCTACAGGGTTGAAGGATATTCGTAAAGCAGCCATGGAACTCGTTGGCTTCCACCTATCATGATTCATGGATACCTAAAGGGGGGTGTTAGAGACAATGACAATCACCGGAACAGCAACGATCTTCATGGCTACCTGTCCGGGTGTCCCTGATGTGTGGGAGACCTTTGGTCTCTTTATTGGTTCGTTCGCATAGGCTTACTTCCGTACCCACTATTTTGACAATTCCAAGTAGCCGCTAGATATCCTCTGGCGCTGCATCTCAAGTATTTATATCCAGTCCAAGGACCCCCCACCCTCATGAATCTATCCATCCTACTCAATTCAAAAGCGTGTCTTGCTTATCCATCACGAGCATTAGTCTTGACAGTATTCACCATGTCTACTACAAACTATAGCATTTCGTCCGACTTATGGGTCCTGGTGACCGGTGCCAACGGCTTCATCGCTACCCATGTTATCGAGGCCTTCTTGGTCCAAGGCTACAAAGTCCGAGGCACGGTGCGTTCCGAGAAGCCATGGGTGGACGAATACTTCAAGGGTAAATATGGCCCAGCCAACTTCGAGACAGTAATCGTGCCAAAGCTGGAGGAAGACGGCGCGCTAGATGGGTGCTTGGCAGATGTGGGCGGGGTGGTGCATGTGGTGCGTGATTGCATCCATTGACAAAGTGACTACAAAGGAAAACATCTGACCGCTACGTTTAGGCATGCAATATGTCGTGGAGTGCCGATCCCCAAAGTCTCATTCCCGAGGTGGTCACAGCAACCTTAAATGTTCTCTCTGCTGCTGCGCGAGTGAGATCCGTCCAGCGGGTGGTGCTGACATCTTCTGTGGTTACGGCTCGTTCTCGGTGCCCCGGCACAGGGGAGATCACGGACTATACTGTGAATGAGAGTCAGTCGCTGCCCCTCTGCTTGAAACATCCATGGCGCATTCTAACATGTTTGTAGACAAATGGAATGATGCGGCCGGTGCCGCTGCCTGGGATCCAACGACTCCGGACCACATGAAGCCCGGTGTGGTGTATACGGCAGCAAAGGTCGAAGCCGAGCGTGGGGCTTGGAAATGGATCGCGGAGCACAACCCACCTTTCGTTTTGAACACTGTACTCCCCAATGTGAACGTAAGAAAAAAGCCCTCCTTGAATTTTTTTCGCCAACATCTAATGTTGCGGCACTTTAGTTCGGCAAGATCCTGTTCCCCGGCAAGCAAGGTACTTCGATGGCGGTGACACGCTTACTGCTCGATGGGAACGATGTGGCCACAAAGATCATGCCCGCACGTAAGATGAAGAATCCTGAGTTCCCATAGTCTTGAAAAATCATAGGCGCTAACAGTTCCGGTTAGAATGGTATGTGGATGTTGAAGACACCGCACGACTTCATGTGATTGGACTTTTAGATCCAGATGTTCAGTCGGAGCGTCTGTTTGCCTGCGCTGGTCCGTATACTTGGACCCAGGTCTTGAACATTATGCGAAAACTCCGACCAGATTGTTCAGCAATACCTGATATTCAGGAGGAAAAGAATATTCGCCCCTTTGAGGTTGTACCTTCGAAGCGAGCCGAGAAACTCATCCAAGCCTTCTACCACAGGCCAGGGTGGACATCCCTGGAGGAATCTTTGGCTCGGGGGGTGTCAGATTAATTGTGAAGGTCAGATGTTGCGGGATTCTTTCTATTTAGCCGCGCTGGACCGCGGCAATTCGGACTATTTTTGTGTCCTTAACTATCGCATGAGGAGATAGTGGGAGTGTGGTTCCAACCTTCAATGGAAATAATCACCTGTCACGTCACGGGTTTAGTGCAGCCATTCTCGAATAGGTCTAGTGTCCGACGGCACGGGTCAGACTTTCCCTGTTTCGGAGAAGGATAGTAAGCACACGCGAACGGGCCAATCAGCAGACGTGTGGGAGGTGATAGAAACAGGGCTAATGGGCTGACGCCAGCTTACTGTGAGCCTCGCGGAACTCTGGGCATTAGTATCGTGCTTGCATGCCTTTGTATACTGCCTACTGTACCTCCATACGCTGTGGAATTAGAACGATCAGTTGGCCAAGTTTCATTACATTCAACCGTTCATTATGCCGTCATCGACAACAAAACGGCGCACGCTCCAGACGCAACGGCCGCGGCAGAGGCGATGGGCCCCTCATGTGAGAACAGGTTGCATAACTTGCAAGTATGAGTCTATATCATGATTGGTAATGTAGCGTTAACAATGACAAGAATTCGGAAGACAAAGTGTGACGAGGGCAGACCAAGGTGAGTGACAAGATGGCGGGATGGCCGCGGAGCGTGGGGTCGTTCTTGTGTCAGTCCCTTACTGACCACGATGAGTAGTTGCCAAAAGTGCCTGTCAACAGGGCGCCTTTGCGATGGCTATGAGGATATAAAGAATTCACACGACGAGCTGGCTGCCTACGCTGTGTCACAGGCGCCATCTACCTGGGACTTTCTTTCACAAGATGTAGGAGAGAACGAGAACTTCTTCTTTTTCCGTTCGGTCACTACTTTCACTTTGGCTGGATTCTTCGACAGCGGCTTTTGGTCTCGTCGGCTATTGCAGGTCTCTCATCATTATCCGGCTCTCCGGCATGGCATGGCCGCACTGGCATGCATCCACCGCGAGTATGCGACCGATAGCACTCCGTCCACTCAGCCACGTATAGGCGAGAGCCGAAATATGGAGTTTGCTTTGAAGCAGACGAACAAATCCATTCAATCCCTTCGGAAGCTGCTGTCGGAGCCTGTGCTAGGTAACGAGGATAAAATGGTCGTGCTAGCCACCTGCATTCTTTACACCTGCATATGTACCCTGCAGGGCCGTCAGTACCAGGCCTTCATACATATCAACAACGGGTTAAAGCTTTTTCATCAGTGGGCGGTGGGCCAGAAACTTCGCAGTCAGCCAGAAGTGTGGCAGGGAGCTGATATGCTTTTACTGGCTTTCATCCGGCTCGACTCACAGGTGCGTCCATACTTAGTGGGCCAAACCGCCTCTCTTGGTTGGAACAATAATCAAATAGCTCCACCACCCACGACCGACCCATTCACCAATTTACTCGAGGCGTACGTGTCATTGGAAGCCTTGTTCAATCGCATCATGCGGTTCTTCCTCGGACAAGACACGCAGGACCCGTGTGCACATTCCAAGGCCGTGGAAAAGGAGATGTATATACGACTCCTGCATGATTGGGACACCAGACTAGCCAACCTGTTAAGGACTACCCCCCAATCAGACGATGGTCGAGCTTTGGATCTCCTTTCAGCTCGACGCAAGTTTACCAAGCTTCTGTTATGCGCAGACCCAACTCAAAGCGAGCTGGCTCCGGACGCTTTCCTTAACGATTGTATAGACATGGTTGAAGCCATTACCCGGATTCTTGAGGATTCACAGTATCAAGCGTTGCGACGATACGAACATGCCGAGCAGGCAACATCCGTAAACTTCAGTTTAGAGAATGGAATCGTCGAGCCTTTATTCTGGGTCGGGGCCAAATGTCGTGAGCCTATTATCCGCCGTCGGGCGTTGGATCTGTTGCAGCGGTATCCTCGCCGGGAGGGAATCTGTGAGGGAATGTTAGCGGTGAAGATAGTCGCCAAGGTCATAGAGATTGAGGAGTCTGGATGCCCACAAGCGCTAGGTGATATGCGTGTCACAAGTCCTTGTACCCGTGGACAATGGATTTGCGAAATCCATCGCGTGTCTTCATGGGAGTTCACCCTGGTCACTGAGCGGTTGGTGCGTGTCGTTTTGAGGACTGTCGAGGACTGGGCCGTATCACGTCCAGGGACTGAATTTACCACGTCTTGGTGGTAGGACGTTACGTCGTATGAAGTCCAGCTAGGAGGAGTATTGCAGTTCGTGGCTATTTGGCGATCTGTTCTCCATCTGGGGTCCAGAAAAGATCGCTATTGGAAGATTTAGATAATTAGTATTCTGAGATCAGTCATGTACGGTATAAAAAATGTATTATTGATTGTCAAAACAAACGTGTTACTATTATCTTGAGGGCGATCTGGGAGTCAATCCGAGATACGAATTCGGGTACGGGCTATCCTACCCAACGTTTTCCATTTGGGGAATGTTATTAAAGTTAAACAAGAAGGGCGCTGCTTCTCTACCAGACAAGAAGAAGGCTATCGAACCAGGTAGACATCCGGACCTCCACGAAGTTCTCGCTACCGTGCAGTTCAAGGTAACCAACATAGGGAAGCTCGCGGGTGCAACAGTTCCTCAACTCTACGTAGGCTTCCCGCAAGACACAACCCCAGATAGAACCCCGGTTAAGATGCTTCGAGGCTTCGAGAAGGTCCATATCAAGGCTGGTCATAGACAAATTGTCAAGTTCGAAATTACTCGCAAAGATATAAGCTTTAAGAATGTTGTGAAGTAGGAGTAGGAGATTCCTAGTGGTTTTTTCGAGGCTATGATTAGCTTTAGCAGCCGCAAGATCTCGGTCAGGAAAGCGTTTGAAGTGTGCTTTGAGTTTGGTTGATATATCACAACTTTGTTTCGATCTCGTCCCTGTTTTGGTGCATTCATGGCAGCAGGTCTAAGTTGTAGTAATGTGCTTTTTTTTTTTTTTTTTTCGCCTTCTCATATCGTTGACTCGTTTGTACCTGCTTCTCTGTTTCGCTGGTTGTGAAAGATATCTGCAGCTTTTGCCATGAAGAATTTCATCGTTTCTAAAGGAGTGTCTATTCACATACAGATATTCCTTCTTAGTGGTAAACTTACTACTCGAAATGTTACGATGCTTCGATGTTGGCGGTATATAGAATTGGATAAGCCATGAGTCCATCGGGCACAGTCAACTTCGCATCACGGAAATAAAAGGACATATCGGATGGCTTTGGATAATATTACCACTATCAACCCTAGTATACGCATATTTCCAGCAAACTGCGTCACAAGGTATGACCAAAAGAGCCGGTGCAAGTTACATATGAAGCATAGAAACCCTAACGTCAAGCATCCTCATGCATATATACATCAACATCCTCGACATCGTTATCAACATCATCACTATCGTAGTACTCCTCATGTTCATCATTTTCCTGTAGTTTGAGGTGTAGAATAGACGGCGACCGGCACCTTCTATCTCTTCCACTCCTGAAGTTCTGGCCAAGAAGAATGGATGATCACACCAGATCTGAGTACGGAAATCACAAAACAATTCTGCTTTTGATAGGGCTTTCGAAACGGCTGAAGACCGTTCAGCAATTTTGACATTTGAGTCTAGAAAGATAAGGACTTACGCAGTTTCGTAACAAATCTGTTCCATAGACAGCCGTGAATTCAATGCCAACAAGTCCCCAACTTGCGGGAGTCCTCTCCAGATCCTTTCGGCGGTTTCGAGCTGATTTCTGCCACTTTCATACACTTCTCGGGTTGTATCATCATCGCCAGCTCCCGCAGCATTCGTAAAGATTGTCACATTCAGCAGATATTCAGCCTGCAGAACGTGAGTTTCAATAAAACCCACATGTTAAGGCCTAAGTATTTCACGCCTCTCAACTCACAAAGTGTCTCCGGGTTATCTGGACTAATAATACCTATCCTGCGGATCTCCTGGGGACAAAAGGGAAGCAAAGGAAGAAGTTTTCGCAGAATTCTGGACGCTTGTCATAAGAGGCCCCCAGCTTCCAATACCTCGTACCACATAAAACACCCTGACAAGTCTCGTACCACTAGAAAAAAGAATAGGCAGCTGGTCCAAATCCCATCCACCCTCAATCCCCTTTCGACAGCAAACAAAACAATGCTCATATAGATCTCAAAGATATACATCTGACCCCTAGGTAGCAATTACCCCAAAGCGACAGTCGCATTATATCGCTTACATCGACATCACCGGGAAAATCGTCGGTGTGGTCTTTGTAAGCCCTATTGCAGAAACCCCCGTGCTTGCTATCTTGACACTAGAAAATACCATACTCTAGTAGTTTCATCGAGACCTATCTCGAGCATTCCTCGGTAGTACATATCGGCCAAGGTCTTCATCACTCGAAGAAGCTGTATCTTATCCTCTGCCCATTCATCGCACATTGCGCCAATACACTCTTCTAGGAAATTCGATAGCTGTCTATAGTAGCCTTACTCATGAAGCATATCCGCATACTCCACAGCTACAGGGAAAAAACCAGTGTGTTTTATCGGAGCATAGTTGAAAAGTTTTCAGACTTTGGCGTAGTTGCCTGTCCGGCTGAGCTTGGAGAAGTACTGTATCTCATTTTCAAGATCTTCTTCCAGCTCCAACACAAAGGAAAATTCTTTTCCTCTTTTCATAGAGCTCATATCTGGAAGGTGGCTGGAGTAACATAGTACCTTGACATTCCATCCCTAGTCAGAATGGAAGGAAGTTAATAAAATAGAGTCCATCGGGTCAGCACCAGTTGATAGTAATTTATTTAACAGGAATCCCTGAGTGCATATTCTGGATGCCTTGTGGATTTTAGTGCAGGGTTTGTACATCAGCTGAGGGGACTCAGCCTTACAGCTCGGCGGAATTCATTCGCGCCACCAACTTGCAGCCTCCTCAAGATACCAAATGCCCCGGACCTCAGAAAGACTTTCTAGTCTTTACACACAGACAACTTAAGTATTTATTTAATGATTGAGCTATCGTCGATTATCGAATTATTGTGTTCAACAACCACCATATGGAGTCGCTTCTCCAGATACCTCTCTCAGCAGACATCCGCTTATCAAGAGCAGAGCTCTAGAGATCTCTATAAGACCCACAATCAGAGTTTGGATTTAGGAAGTTAGGAAATATAAAAATAGACTATTCATTTATACCGAGTTCGAAATGGGGGACCCTGGGCGTATAACCCCAGTCAACCAGCCTGGGTACTATATCTTCAACTACAGTTCAGCCAGCCTGCAGATTGCACACTCAAAAGCACAAAACAGAGCTATCTTTTCAGCAAAATAGAAAAAGATAAGTTACATACAACAGGAGGGATTCGCTGGTGGTCACCCACCCAACTACTAACCTCCCGGCGTGTGGCTTAAGTACGGCTGAGCGGACGGGAAGCCCTGTTCTCCACACCCTGTGGTCGTATGTGCCAGTTTTCTACTTGCAGAGGTACTTATAGGTATTTCAAAAGACTAAACTCAGTAGTATGTACCATAGTTATATTCTGTGGATCTTCCAGCAATAAGCCTTGTACTGGATTACAAACCTAAGATATAAACTTTATTACATCATTGAGGGGGTCCTTGTTCTTGCTGGCTTTAATTTATGTGCATCCTCTGTACATACCCTCGTGGATAGAAAATGCTCCATTATTCGAATTACATGGTATTCATCTCTAGCTGAATATATATATCACTTATCCACCATTCTACGATGACCACCAGATTAGGGCTTGTTCTTCTGGGTTTCCTATTCACACCTATCTGGAGCCTGCAAGCTCCAACGTGTCTTTCTCCAACTAGTTACGGTGGCCCTTCTAATAAAGCCGCCTGCTGCCCAGGAACTGGTCGACAAGAGGAGTCTGTCGATGGAGTTATCTACGAATATGTCTGCAATCACTACGCCATAGCCACTAACGTGGTTTATTACGAGGTCTTGAATGCCTATCAATGTGCCAAGAAGTGTTCCGAGGAGGCGGGATTATGTCATGCCGCATCGTGGAAGCCAAAGGCTAGCAGTCACCAAGGGGGGATTTGCTTTCTAGCTATGGGAGGTTTTGTAGAAAAGCCTGATCGAAATGGAGAGTGGTTGCTCCTGATCCGGACAGATCGAACAGCCCCAGTTGCTGGTGACCAGTCTACTCCCCACCCACTCCCCGATTGCCAGGATGAGGTGGACGAAGCCTGGGCAGAGTGTCAAACAGTTGCTGATGAGGACTGCGAGATGATGACAACATCCATGCAGCAGCAGCTGGATGAGAAAGATGCAGATCTTGTGAATTGTAAGCACCACCAAAAAGCTTTCGTTCTATACTGTTGCAACCGCTTACCTTTTCTTCTGCAGGCGGTCGAGGGATGAACCCCTCCATCTACATAAGCAGGAGTCGCAAACCCTATAGGGCCTGGTGCAGGAGAGGTAAGTTCCATACTATTGGGTTTCCCTGAAAGTGGCTGAAGACCGTTTCAACCTTAAATAGCACTTGCCCAGGTAGTCAATACTGGTGGGATTAATTTCGGCAGGACGAAAGGGCTCAATGAATGCCTAAGTTTATGTGATAGGCATAGCAGATGCAAAGCACTCACCTATTGGATACACAAAGGACGGTGTGACGGCCTCTCAACTAACCATGTACCAACCCTTGAACGAACTATGGCCATCACTCTAACCCGTGTGTAAGGATCTTATGAGTTGTAAAACAACTCATTGGGCTTGGTCAATAGGTGGCATGTGATGGCCCTAGCGAGAATTGAATAGAATCCAACACTCCAAGTTGCAAATCTCGAGGCTAGTTTATTATTTGCTTTCCTTTCCGACACTTGATAGAAATATCGGGAGTACTGTCACCCCATGGTTTATAACAAATGGCATTTACGTTTCAGGTTTTTTTTTTTTTTTTTTTCCTGACTGTCGTCTGGTGGTTATGGTTATTCTACTGTTCATTGAATACACATGTATCCGGCGAGCGCCTAGGTAACTGTTCTTTCTGTGAAGCATAGAAGACGGGTTCCTTATATATTGCCGCTTCATAGAGGTCAGATCATGTCTCAGTACGAGGTACAATAACTCTCAGAATAAACACCCAGAAGGAAAGGTAAATCTAATCTCCCAAAGATCTTTGTTCTTCCAGCCCCATCCGCATGCATTATCAATTAGGGTTCAATTGCTCATGTGCATGACAATGACTCGACCAGTGTCATACATCTCAACAGATCAACTACTAAGTAAACAAGCCATCTTTCACCGACTTGAACATTGTCCAGCCCCCTACTTGATTGAAAGACCAAACCCCTCGTCATCTGAAGATGGACTTACCACAATTTGAGGTTAGAATTCTATCGTGGCCATTTCATCTTGCAACTGACTGCATTGTAACAGCTGTTATTAAGCTTATATATCAGGGGACATACTTTCATAGTGTTTAAAGTTGGCATGATATTTTATGGTCTCTATTTTAGTTCTAGGATGTGAGAGCTTCACTAGGATGGTGCTCCAATGCTCGCAGAACAATACCATACAGTGCATTGCCCAACGAAACCAGGTATTTTTTGGAAGATAAGAGGAAAGAAAATGTCTATTAATGTCAGGCACTGGGGCCTATACAATTCGTCTCTCATAAAGCTTTGATTCAAGCGCTGCTTTCGGTCTTGATGTCTTCTTCCGCTTGGCGTTTCACGATCTCCCGGACCTTCTCCCACGAATTCTCAACTGTTGTGACCCTAGTTTCCTTTTGTGCGAAAGCCTTGAACTCGTCAGGAAGCACCTGTTCATCGAAGTTGAAGCCGGCCTCGCCCTTCAGCGCCGATTCGACGACCTCGGAGAATTTGGCGGGGTGAGCAGTGGAGAGCGAGATGTGATGGACGTTAGAGCTAGTCTTAGCAAGCGATCTCTTCGCAACAGTAACTCCAACGGCCGAATGGGGATCGAGAACGTATTTGGTCTCCTGGTAGCAAGACTTGATAGTCTCGACCGTCTCAGGGTTGCTCACACGGTCGCTCTCAAAGGTCGACCGTCCGTTTTCTAACAAGTCCTTATCTACAGGCCCGAAGCCGCCTGTTGCCTTCAATGATTGGTACCAGGCCAAAACCTCTTCACCTGCCTTCTTCTTGCTGGACACGTCGTCCATGCCGGCTGCCGCTGCTTGTTCTATGATCAGTCAGCATGCGAACCAAAAACGAATATAACGTGGGGTATACCTTTGGCGAGGAACCACATGAGTCTCTCGAAGTTGCTGGAGACCAGAATGTCCATTGCAGGGCTTGGTGTCTCCTTGCAAGCCTCGGCTTTCACGGTGCCATCGGCCTGCTGTTCCCGAACGGGGTTCTTCTCGTAACGGCCAGTCGTCCAGAAGCGGTGCAGGATATCATTCTCATTTGTTGCCACAACCAGCTTCTCGGCGGGGAGACCCATCTTTGTTGCGAAGTAACCCGCAAGGATGTTGCCGAAGTTTCCAGTGGGAGTCACAAATCTGACCTTGTCACCCACCTTGAACGTCGGGGACTTTCTAGCAAGCGAGAAGTAAGCGTAGAAGTAGAATACGATCTGGGCGAGGATTCTCGAGAAGTTGATCGAGTTGACGGCACCGAGCTTCAAAGCCTCGTTGCTATCGGGGTCGTTAAACATAGCCTTGACAATATCCTGTTGCCCTGTCAGTCTTGTTGTTCCGCGAATCCAACATGCTCAAAACCTACCTGGCAATCGTCGAATGTTCCCGTCACGGCAAGGTTGTGGACATTCCTGTCTGTGCAGGTGGTCATCTGCGCCTCTTGGATAGGGCTGACGCGGCCCTTGGGATGTAAGATGACTACCGACACGTCCTTCTTGCCCCTAAGACCGTAAATTGCGGCAGATCCAGTCTATATCCACGGTTAACGCCGTTGCCAGACGAAGGGCACACCAATAAAACTTACATCACCGCTTGTCGCGCCGACGACTGTCAAATGATGCCTGTCTGCTGGTTGGTCAGCTCCACTATATCGCCACAGGCCAGGGGCTTTCAAGCGCGCACCTTTTCCAAACTTTCCTTGGTTCTTCCGCACGAGGAGGTATTCGAAAAGGTTTCCCAGAAACTGCAAGGCACCTAATATTGTCTCAGCACAATGACACCAGGATAACCTCAGGGAACATACAGTCTTTAAAGGAGTAGCTTGGGCCATGGAATAGTTCGAGAAGATACAAGTTGTCATCCTGCAGATGCGTCAAGGGGACAACATCGTCTGCACGGAATGTCGAGTAGCTCCGTTCAATGATGCCTTTCAGGTCCTCCGGCGGGATCTCGGAGGGAGAGATATACAAGCTAACGATCTTGAAGGCTAGTTCGGCGTAGGAGAGATCCTTCCAACTTTGCTGCGATCTATTATTAGCCTCGGATCCCGGTGAACCGCTTCGAAGGCTCGAAATGAAGATTCCGGAATGAAGTATTCATGTGGCATTGAGTAAACATACCCAGTCGTTCGCGATTGGGATTTCGTGAGGCAAGAAAAGACCGCCATCCGCAGCGAGTCCCTTCAAGACAACGGTCTCGAACGAGAGCTTAGGGAAAATCAGTAAACCGTCAACGTATGACTCATGTTTAGAAGACGCACGCCATAGTCACCACCCCTGGTGGAGAGGAATTTTTGGGATTCTGTCGGAGCTGTACTTGTCATATTGATTGCTTTGATATCGCAATTCTTGCGCTTAGAATTCCTCCCTGCTAATAGATTTCTGTGCTGGAAAGTTTGTGACTGCGATGGCGATGGCGATATCGGCCAGTCGGACGAGGGGTTGATCCGGAACATTGATTGTCCGGTCGCGCCGTTGCCCCATTACTGTAAAGAGAAGGCGGTCAGATGTTACTGGCCCACGTGGAGCGGGCAATTCCTTCACCAGCTTCACCGCCCTCAGCATGACTCACTATCTTATCAATACTGCCCCTCCTTTGTCTTCCTACAGTGGTATGTCGAAATTTGACACTGTCTACTTGACCGCCCTCCATACCGCTTTAATTAACCCTACCAGATTCACTGCTTGAACCTTACACATGTCTATCTACGCATTAGTTTATAGCTCCTAGATAGGAGCTAGATGCTAGTTACTGATGCAGATTAGCTGGCATATTAACTACAAAGGCGTAGGTATGCATTTTGGAAGTTTATACCTGACAAAATATTTCAACAAGGAAGGCGGTTATACCAGGCAATAAACGGAGAACACCATGGCCCAAGGCATGCAAGTCATAGCACTCATGGATGCGCAACATACACTACCAGTGTCCTAAAAAGGTACCATGATATATCAAGGCTTGTTGAAGGAGACATCTCTCCCACTCTTCCACTTTTTGTGATCAATCTACCATTGCAACTCGAGTTGCTGTACACTATACCTGATTACTACATCAATGATATATTTTGATACGCTGGGCACTCACAGACTACTATTGATATTGTCAGAAAGAATAATGCGAAAAAGAAAATTACTAAAGCTCAACAATTGCTACCAAGTATATATTCAGTCTCTGTTGCACTATGAAAATGTAATTAACGACGGTCGATATTTGTAAAACGTTGTCTGCGTCCATACGTGGACTATTAGAGTCCCCTCAAGCTCAGCCGACCTTGGCTACTTTGCTGCAAAAGGAAAACGGACGGAACTGGATGTCTGGACAAGACGCCAACTTTAACAACACTACCAGAAAGAACCCAGTATGTGCTTGCATCTCTTAGAATACCATACATAGTCCTGTGGCCTCGGGCAATTAAGATCGCTGAAAACACAAAGCTTGGTCTGGGTTTATTTTTATTTTTATTAATTTACAAGCCTACGACAGCTCAGCGCGCAATTTCCATTATCTAACTTCGAATTGATGAGCATTTTACTTGTTCCACCAGGGCATGTGTGGGAAGTGCTAGGTGGTCGATTGTAGTGCTCCTGGGTTGCGAATACTGGTGTTCGAAATTATGTCAAAGAGAAGAGAGTGCTTATATTGGCCAGCCAAAGAGTTCCGAAAAAAAAAAGACGGGTCATTTTCTGTCGCAGGGCGAGTGAGCTAGTGAGTTGGTCGAAACTCGGGGTACCGACGGGTACGGGTTGTCGTTTGAGCTACCAGATTTAGTCGTGATTTATAAGCTGGGTGAGAGAATATAAGGATAAGATGCCGAGACGGATTTATATGGCCCGAGTCCCTTAAGTAGCCCGAACTGGAAATTTCGTGGATGGACGTTCCAGGAAATTGATCTGTTAAGGAGGAGGCTTTTCCTTACAGGACCGTGGTTGATGTACGCATTTCCCATGACCTGCGGGACCCCTCAAAGGGATTTATTTGATAATACACACCCTCCGCTGTCTTAGCTTTACTCTCAAGGTACTTCACCTATCATGTAGAATATGTTGATACCTTTACTGCTGTCTTAGAGATGCTTGAGCGGAATTCCGAACTCAGCTTTCGGCAGGCCTTCTCAAATCGATTTCTTCATACACCCCCCGCCTGGGGACGGACCTGATTTACGTTGTGAACATGGAAAAGCAACCTCTTTTTGAAAAGTCCTAAAGGGTGCAAGGGCCGCTATTATGTAGCATGTATGGTTGATATCATTCGTGACAATACTAGCGCGGAGTCTTCACAGTCCAAGCCTACTCCCATACAATAAATCTGGAGAGATTACTCTATACAAGGAGTTTAAAAGAACAGGAGAAAAGGTTATAATTTAGATGATTAATAATATAATGTTAGTAGTATAGGTAGAGTCGAAGAAGACCAGAAGCTTCTAAGTCATCCACAACAGCCACGCCATGTCACCACTGGTATGGGATTATCGTGACTGGTGGCCTGTTGGTGCCTGTAGTTATGACCGGGGCGTCTCGGACATCATGTCGTCTGTCAGGCAGACTTGGCTCTTGCCCAGAACACATTAAAAGAGTTTGTATTATACCATTTCTGACACTAGCCCGGTTGTAATTCATTAGACCTTTGTTCGGGGATTTTCCGACGTTATACGAAATTAGGTGGAGGTTAGGACTAGCGCCACAGTTACGTCGAGCATGTTCGCTTTTCAGCTTTCCCGTGTGGGATCCACTTCATAATAAGCAACTTACATATATCCCCGGACAAATATCGGTGGTATTACCGTATGATTGTTTGTGTGTTAGGGATATTGGGTGAATTCATTGCCGGATATCTATGCCGCGGGAGTAATGCTGGTAAGTTATGCATTGAAATCTCGGCATCCCGCCGATCTGATTGAGGGAGCCAAGACATTCCTCCCAAAGCCACCCCACGCTTGAAGTAAACTATCTGGGGTACATCCAATGAGGACACTTCCCCCCTCCGGCTAAACTTCGGGATCCTGCTCTTTGTTCTGTGTTCGGACCAGTTTCCTTTGAGTCTTCGGATTTTGCTCACCGGCGTCAGTGCTTGTTTTCGGCATAATCTACGACAACTTACGCACGGATAGAAGACGATTTACCAGACGAATGCGGTCATTAGGTCGGCTTCATGACGTCAGGCTACCACATAGAAATTGCTTTTTCTTCGTCTCGGCCTTTCTGGGGTCAACGTTCCGTAGGTACATGGGAAGTTCAAGGAGAGATCGTCGAATCTTGTCCTCTCCAATTGGTCCTCAATAGTCCGAATGCGGAACGTCCCGACATTTTTTACTCCAAGGAATACAAGATAATTGCTGCACTAATAGTTTAGCACGGATCTCTCATGGGGTTGCGAGTCATGAGAATAGTAGTTTATATCCGTCTTTCCTGAGCCAACCTCGGACTAAAGAGGGAAACCGACACCAGGGTTGATTAATATCCGCTGTGACGAATGCCGTAGGGAGCTGGAGCAATAACTGATGATGTTAGAATTGATTACGAAAGGACATAGGAGTCGCAGGGTATATCCGAGGGCTCTCGCATATTTCCCGTGCTCGCTGCGATGCCGGCCGAAAAAGCGAGTAAAAAACTCTGCAAAAATCACCCCGCGAACGGAGTATGGGGAACGGAGTTGTGGGGAACCCTGCCGACCACGCGATTCGAAGCGAGCCCCGTGGGGTGGTGGGTCCTAGTGAACCAGCCATCAATTCCCTCAACAATACCTACCCCATACTCTGGACCCTACGGAAGCTACTCACCGTCGGCTGGTAAGATTTTTTTTCGTAGCCGTAGGGAGGGCTATAAGTAGTAGCTGCTGCTCGACAATGTTTGTGAGATGACTTCTGTAGAGCTGCTTTTCAGGTCCGACTACAACCCAGGTGCGAACCATGGCTAGCATTGCTCATCTTGTTGTCTCGGGCTTGTTCGCTGCTACTGCGGTCAACGGCCAGAACTATGGCGGATCTGGTCGAAGTGATGACGCTTTCAGTTATGTCCAACCCCGTAACACGACTATCCTTGGCCAGTACGGACATTCGCCCGCTGTCCTTCCGTCGCGTATGTCCCCCAATCCACAACTTAACCTATGATCCGGTGTGACTGACTTGGTTAATAGCCAATGCGACCGGATCAGGTGGCTGGGAAGAAGCCCTTGCCAAAGCCCAGCAGTTTGTTGCCCAGTTGACACTCGAAGAGAAGGCCGACATGGTCACGGGTCAGCCCGGGCCTTGCGTGGGAAATATCGTGGCAATCCCTCGACTGGGCTTTAAGGGTCTTTGCTTACAGGATGGTCCCTTGGCCATTCGCGTCGCTGACTATGCTAGCGTCTTCTCGGCTGGTGTCACGGCGGCATCGACTTGGGACAAAGACATTTTGTATGAACGAGGCGCCGCTATGGGAGAGGAGTTCAAGGGCAAAGGTGCCCATGTCGCTCTCGGCCCTGTAGCTGGCCCTCTCGGACGCTCAGGATACGGAGGCAGAAACTGGGAGGGCTTTGCAGCAGACCCTTATCTCACTGGTGTCGCCATGGAACTTACCATCCAGGGTTACCAGGATGTCGGTGTTCAAGCCTGTGCGAAGCACTTTATCGGCAATGAACAGGAGACCCAACGTAACCCGAACTATAACCCTAACGGCACTTTAACAGATGTTATCCAGGAAGCCGTTTCCTCCAATATCGACGACCGAACTATTCACGAGCTATACCTCTGGCCATTCGCCAACGCCGCCCGTGCCAAGGTGGCTAGCGTTATGTGCGCATACCAGCGCCTCAACGGCTCCTATGCCTGCCAGAACTCGAAGGTCCTTAATGGCCTCCTTAAGGAGGAGCTCGGCTTCCAAGGCTATGTCCAGTCTGACTGGGGGGGTACTCACTCTGGCGTCGCCTCTATTGAGGGTGGTCTTGACATGAACATGCCGGGAGGTCTCGGGCCGTACGGCCAAACCCCCGAAGCGGGCTCATTCTATGGAAAGAACATTACCCTGGCTGTTAACAATGGAACCGTTGATGTTTCTCGCGTGGATGATATGATTGTCCGTATCATGACACCTTATTACTGGCTCGGCCAGGACCAAGACTACCCCGAGATTGACCCTTCGTCTGCCGACCTCAACACATTCTCACCCCGGTCTACATGGCTTCGCGAGTTTAACCTGACTGGAGAGCGCAGTCGTGATGTCCGTGGTGACCATGGCAAGCTGATCCGTAGACACGGGGCTGAAGCTACGATCTTACTCAAGAACGAGAACAAGGCCCTGCCCTTGAAGGCTCCCAAGTCAATTGCTGTCTTTGGCAATGATGCTGGCGAGACCACCATGGGCGCCGTCAACCAGGCCACATTTGAATATGGTACCCTTGCTGCCGGTGGCGGTTCAGGAACTGGCCGTTTCACGTACCTAGTCTCGCCGCTGGAGGCTCTCAAGTCCCGCGGCCAGCAGGACAATACTCTGGTTCAGTGGTGGTTGAACAACACCAACATCGCCGAGTCAGACGTAACTAGCCTTTGGGTACCCACTCCACCTGACGCCTGCCTCGTCTTCCTCAAGACCTGGGCCGAAGAGGGCTCGGACCGCGAGCGACTCGTGGTGGATTGGGATGGAAACGACGTTGTCGACTCTGTCGCTTCGAAATGTAATAACACTATCGTCGTTACCCACTCGTCTGGCATCAACGAGCTTCCTTTTGCTAACCACCCGAACGTCACTGCCATTCTCGCCGCTCACTACCCCGGACAGGAGTCTGGTAACTCCATTGTTGATGTTCTCTACGGCGATGTCAACCCCTCTGGAAAGTTGCCATACACAATTGCTAAGAACGGTAGCGATTACAATGCGCCTCCCACGACAGCCGTAGAGACTACTGGCGCGGAGGACTGGCAGGCATGGTTCGACGAGAAGCTCGAGATCGATTACCGTTACTTCGATGCCCACAACATCTCCGTGCTTTACGAATTCGGATTCGGTCTGTCTTACACGACCTTCGGTCTTTCCGATATCAAAGCTGAGGCTCTGGCCGACTCTATCTCCTCGGTCCCCGAACAACTGCCTATTCAGCCCGGTGGAAACCCTGCCCTGTGGGAGAGCGTATACAACGTGTCCGTTGTTGTCACAAACTCTGGTGATGTAAAGGGAGCGACGGTCCCTCAGCTGTACGTTACCTTCCCCGACAGTGCCCCTGCTGGAACTCCTCCCAAGCAGCTCCGAGGATTTGACAAGGTGTCCCTGGCACCTGGTGAGTCGCGCACTGTCGGCTTTGAGCTCATGCGCAGAGATCTGAGCTACTGGGACGTCGTGTCGCAGGACTGGTTGATCCCTGAGGGTGAGTTCACCATCCGGGTGGGTTTCAGCAGCAGAGACCTGAGCCAGGAGACGAAGATTACTCCTGTAACCGCTTGAGGGGGGGATATAAATCATAATGGTGCTATGTGATGATGAAATCTTGAAATGAGTTTATGTACCTCATTAGTAATATAACCCATGCTGTTATATAGAGGCTAAAATAACAACCTATCTAATGGTTCACGCAATATATACAAGATGCTCATGGTACTCCCTTTGTCATGTTATTTCACCCTTCGGTGAGTACGAGTTAGCGGATGGACAAGTCCAAACTATCGCAACTAGAGCGCCAAATGTAGAACTCCGGGGCAAGTCAGACAAATGAACCTGGAATCCCTTCACTAAGTAAAATATTACATAGACTAAAGTCTATATAATCACCCATCGGAGACAACGGATCTGCGACAGAAAAGCCCGCCGCCCCGGAATCACCCGACGGCGAGGCAAAGTTGGGCCCGGTCGCATGTTCGGAAAATGTATGATTTCCTCCAAAATCGTGGAATTCACCAGTACCATTGATATCTCTTGCCGTTTTCTTGGTGCTGCCTGGGTGTTGGCGGTGTCCTGGCTTCTGCTTTGTGTGTGTATTCATTCGGTTCCGTCGACGGGTCTCCCACTGGCGCTGCAGGGTGCCGAGAAATGTGCTCGTGCGTCTCGCATTCTCTAGACAGCTTCCCATCTCTTCTAATGCACGGAAACATGTATTTAGGTGTCTGACTAGGTCCTGGTTTCGTGGGCTTCGTTTTGAAGGCACTGTGATGAAGATTAAGATGAGCGCAGCGGAAAAGATGAACGAAACTATCTGGACATTGGCCCGGCGGAAGGTATATAGGTTTTCATGTACTGTTAAGAGTTTAACAATAGAAATGGCGGATTCCACACACATCTTGCGAGCATGGCGTGGTCCTGGGCCTTGTGGGGGTTGTGGCTGGATGTAATATTTTGACATGTATGGTCGATGACAGTGAATCATGAACTGGTAGTATTGCATACTTCGGTAGCTATTAGGCTTCTCCGTAGGCAATTAGTCTGGGTAGGTGTGCCAACTTACTGGAGAGATAGTATATGTGGAATTGGCGGTTGGCTGATGGGGCGTCCCTCAACGTGAAGCTCAGGCGGAAGGTTCTTCTTCCACAACCTTAGATTCTGCACCGTACTGGCAGTGAGAACCTGAAGAGAATGATTGGAGACTTCTGAAACTCCGTACCTAGATGGCGCGGGAATTAGCCAAATGATGATGGATGGAATAAACGTGCGGCTCACTCACAAAACGTCCGTCAAGGGCAGCATTATATCATAGAGAGACACCCATCGAGAACATATCAGATCGAAAGGAACCATGGCATAAGGTGACATGCTCATTGTCGGGTACACTTTCCATTTTATTGCAGGAAGTGGGCTAGATGAACCTGGCTTGGGGGCAGAGACACCACTCATAGGGCTCTGCGGGGAACGCCCTAGATAGAATCCCCAAAATCTGATGAGTTAGCGATAAGCTGTAACTCCAAGGACATACATCCTACTGTTCACTAAGATAAACTCCCCAGAATATCATCCGGCGCAGATCAGCCTCCTCTGGTGATATTATCCCCTTTTCCACATAGGGCGTCATGTCCAGGTGGAGACCGAGGTCAAAAGCAAGCCTCATCGCCATCCCTAGTCTGTGTTAATCTAAGGCGAACACTTGGCTTACTCCGTATGCTTACCACTGTATAGCCAACAACGAGTATCCCTGGTACAAGATGCCTCGTAGCTGCTCAAAACTACGAGTGCTTGGATGGTTGCAACGGTGGGATTTTCCATTTCAAGCTCAAGCAGTAACTTTGCCCTATCGCCAAAGAATTCGGACAGCGAGCGGGGGAAGGTTACTAGGTCCGGATGATACTTTGATTCATGTGCGGCACCTAATGCAGACATGGCATTAGATAAAGCACGAGAATAGTATTGTGTGGATATTCGTTCGTCTAGAGAACGTGACTGAGCTTTCCAGAAGACGTCCATATCGACCACATGTAACCACGGGTCCTGCCACGCAAAATAGAGCTCAATCAGATGCCTCTCGAGTTCTTCATTCACGTGCATGTTAAGATCCGCGTTTTCAAGGACCTCTTGCGCGTCTCTCTGGAAAGAGCTTGAGCTGGGCGTTATAACGCCCACTAAGGCGTCTAATAAAGTCAGATTGGATGTTGAACCGAAATACCGAAGCTGGCCATGATGTGTAAGCTGTAGCCGTCCCAGACGACATGACATCTGGTTAGTTACTTCCTCGTCACTGTCAGAGTCATTGTCATTTAGCTCAGGTGGAGCAGCCATCGGTTCATATGGAGGTGCTTTCAATGAAGTGTCCTGTTCCAATGAAGTCGGATACATGGGATCTTGAGCTTGAGAGTGCGGTATATTATCTTCTACGATGACTTGACGAGGTGCATTGCCTTCCACTAAGTGCACCCCAACCCTGGCATTTTCGTCAACTTGGCGGGGAGCTTCCTCCCCATCACGCACAAAATCCATGGAAACGCCATGATCCCTCCTCGCTGGACCATTAGCTCCTGCGTCTTCCGACTGTGGAAGTCCCAATAGAGACACATTATTGTCATTAGTAAATGCGATATCACTATGAATCTGTTGATCAGATATAATCCCGACATGCCCGTCGCTCTCCCAGAAATCTTCACAGCTAATTTCAAGAGCGTCAAGAATATTCTTGACAGCAGCATGGCCATCGTCATTCATCTTTGGTTTCTGGAGACCATGGTCCCGGATATAGCGCGACAGCTGGTCAACTCTCTGTGCTAGGAAGCCAACAGCGATTCGCACAGGGACCTTGCGTTTGTCATCCGTTTGTCGATAGCTACAGTCTTTCCCTTTTATTCGACAGTTTTTACACGTTGGAGTGTTTCCATCACACTGTTTCTGGTCAGTTTAGAGCCATTCACAGGTTAGACAGTAGGCTTCCTACTTTCACTTTCCCGTCCCTGCAGGGGATGCATGCTGTAGTCACATGCTTGCGAACTGCTCGGGGTGTCCTATTTCGCGGTGTCATATCTTGAGTGTCTTAATAGCAATAGTATCTACTACCATTGTTAGAAACATAGAAACGGTGATCTAAGATGATGTTGACTTGGGCCCGGGATTCAAATTCCGGATGAGTAATCAATGCCTTTTAAATCCGGAGCCCGAGAGAGCGCCTCACGTATAGCGTATATACCAACGCTTCGAGAGATACAATTAAGCAGGAGGAAAGAGTCGTTCTAGAATCAGTGGAATGGATGTGTCCAGGGCCCAGAGACTCCAAGCAGATTAATACAATGACGAAGCGTGGGATTTGGGTTGTAATCATTCTCTATCCAAATATATGTCAATCCCACTCGACCAAAATGCCAATGACATCAAGGTCGCGCCTTGCACACTTTATTCCCCCAACAATATATATTAATAGATTTTACCGAAATTGCTGCTTGAAGAGCTGTTCGATGTTTGTAAGATTTGGATAAGTATATCGTCCCGCTCCTTCCTTAACAAGATAGAGTACATCGGGCCCACGAAACCTCTGTGGCATCTAGCTTCTATTCACCTCTTGGCGCCTAGTAGTATGATTTGAAATGGTCGGTCTGGAACCATCTATATTAATTTTACTCCTTAAGTTAGATCTCATTCCGGTTTGGTGGTCACTGCGCAACGGGCCTCTCGTATTGTTCTCGTAGGCTGGAACCATGAAAGAAGTGACAGATGTACCGAGGAGAGCAATGGTGAGATTTAGATTTCACGGCTACCAATCACCACTGTTTCTGTGACTCTCAGACATCGTGAATCTCTGAACAAAGGATGTCGCTTTTCTCCAGTGGGACCTTGCTGGGACTAGATCGAAATATGGACCCAAGAGCGCCAAGTCTCCACCCTTGGTATTCGATCTTGGCAGCATAGCATCTGTCAGATCCCGTACTATTTTGCAGGTTCCATCCACGGTGCGAAACTGGCGCATGACAAGAGTACTAGTAGTATTCCATTTGCTCCATTATGACACAAGCTTTGGATTCAGTTAGTGGCAACTAGAACGCATGCTCTACTTTCCAAAACGAGCGCCACTCTTGGCACATCCCGTGTCGGTGGGAGCTCCACGTACCTGCTTTTTCCTACGAGATTTTGTGAATTCATTAATGATATTCCGAATCCATACTATGAATATCTATAGCAAGTATAAAGTATACTGTTTGTGACGAGGGAACTGGTTTTGTATGAGTACTGGCTCCGGAGCAATAAACGGGTACTGGCTGGGAAGGTCAAGTTATGTGGATCTAATACTTTGCTAGATGAAGCTCAGATATAATGCCGGACTAAGAAACAGCCAATAAGATTGTAGTACTTGCTTTACTTTTGAGTTTATTTTATAGTTTACCTTAGCATTTTATGACAGGTAGTTAAGGATTGCTTAATATATCAAATATCGATCTCAGTTATAAAAATCTAAAATTCACAGATCCATGGAGCTGCATGTATGGAGGGTCTACCTGGTATTAAAATCTGTGGAACTGAATTAGTCTATGCCTACTTATCTTCGGCTTTTATTGCATTTTCATGCAGGTTCATGTATTTCAAAAAAAGGCGTGACTGATGAGTAAATGCCTATAGATCTCATCATATGATACAATTTCTTATCAACTGACTGTGCTGAATGAATAAAACTCTCTCTATTTGACTTACGGTCTATGGTGAGACCCGCATTGAAAGCCTTTTTCGGACTCTCACCCTCTGTTCCAATACCTCTCATTGATAAAGTCTGTCGCATGACTCTAAAGTCGAGTGAGCGGTCATCTGCTTTAGAGAGGCAGATCTAGATCGCTTATAACATCGGCAAATCTGAAGCCTAGCCTAGTCAGATGGAATGTGCGGCGCACCTTTCGACTTTTACTGACTCGAATATAAATAATTGCAAGTTACCTCAAATCTTTCGGCAAAATCCATTGAGTGTCTCATTAATTTAAACTTCTTTTATCTTAAATGTTTGAGAACTACGCCTAAGCATGGATGCTAAACATGAGGATGATGGCTCAAAACCATCACTTATGCCCCCACACCCGCAACTTCTTGCGGCACTTCAGGTTGCCCCAGGCTTGGTTGATGCGCCCCACATATCACAAATGAGCTTCGGACGCCCGTCTCTGAGCGCAAGAACAGGGACAGCGCGTGGCTTGAATGACGGCACAATATTTCCTGACTCCGACTTCGACCCCACTGTACCACCCAGGCTCATGAGGAGGGCTGCCCTAGAAAGAGCACCGCTCAGGGGAGTCGTGAGGTATATAGCAAATTCCTTTCGTAATTTCTATCTTTGCAATATCATTTAGAACATCAGCTCACTGTGGGAATTGACAGGGTCGCTGTTGTGCTGGTCGACTTTCCTGATCAGAGGATGTCCAGCAACGCGGCGCAGCGTTTTTGGAAGTTATTTTTCTCATACGGGAAGATTCCTACTGGAAGTGTCACAGAATACTTCTCTGAGGTTAGTAACAAGAATATATCCCTGGATGGTGAGGTAGTCGGTCCATTTGGTATGCCGCGAACGCTTCGCGAGTACGCCAATAGGAACAGTGGGAGATCGTCAATGCCTCCAAATGCTAGAACACTAGCCGACGATGCTCTCGATGCAGCAAAGAGTAAAATCAACTTTAAGCAATATGACAATGACGGGAACGGATATGTTGATGCGTTTATTGTCGTCCATGCCGGAAGAGGGGCGGAAGTGACGGGTAGCCGTAACGATATCTGGTCCCTGAAGTGGGTTTTGCCCAGCGTTGTCTCCGCCAATGGAGTCAATATATATGGGTTTCTCACCATTCCAGAAGATGCATATATTGGTGTTTGCGCCCACGAGCTTGGTCATCTCTTGTTTGGTTGGCCTGACCTCTACGATATTGACGAGAGCTCTCAGGGTATTGGAAATTGGTGTCTCATGGCCGGTGGCTCATGGGGAGGTTCGCCACCTGGTGTTCAGCCTTGCCATCCATCTGCCTGGTGTAAAGTGTTCCAGAATTGGGTTACGGTCCATACCCCTACTACGGGTCAGAGTATTACATTGCGGGACGTGGCAACCAGTCATGAGGTCTACCGATTATGGACAGGAGGAAGTACTACCAGCAAGGAATACTTTCTGCTGGAAAACCGCGCTTTTAGTGGCTTTGACCGCTCTCTACCAGGGTTCGGTCTGATAAGTGTGTATTTCATTCGGGCTACTGCATACCCAGTGCTAATACCCCGGCACAGTCTGGCATATAGATGATTCAAAACAGGACAACAGTGATGAAACACATTATTTGGTTGCCATGAAGCAGGCCGATGGCAGCAACCAACTTGCAACATCGACTGCAGGCGGAGGTGACCCTGGCGACCCTTACCCTGGGACGGCTGATAACCGATCCTTTACAAACACTTCCAATCCGAATAGTCAGTCATATTCAGGGAGAGCAACCCGAGTCTCAGTGACCAATATTTCCGATGCTGGAGCAACCATGACAATGGATATTAATGTTTAGTGTAGTTAGGTAGGGTTAGGAGTACGATGTGGAAGTTTGATGGGCTCTAGTAACCGTACTGACACCGCTACTTTTGATTGTGCGTGGTAGTATGTAATGTTAAAATGTTATTCAGACCTCACAATAGTCAAAATTGAGTACATGTACCGTGTAAGACATGGCCACATTGCACACACTAAGCATGTATCTTGTTTTTATAAAATATATTGCATCATCCACAACATATCAAGTCAAATTCATAACGATAGAAGCATATATGTTCCTTGGATTAAGTATATCTATTCTATATGTTTACTATTTATACTGTATATTCAAATATAATTATATTATTTAGTCTACTACGGAGTAGATAGAACCGCCGAATGGAGTATAAGAAGGGATCTCCCTAAACCCCGGAGCTTGCGAATCCATCGGAGACCTTGTTTAGCCCAATATGAACCCCACGATTTCCTAGAATCACATGTCTTTACAGTCTTATATAAGTTAGATTGTCTGGATTCTGTACTTTTGTATTATACTATAACAAACTTTCTTGGACTACTCCAATTTGGCCGCAAACGGCTGTCTCTTCCACCGACCAAAGAAAGCCAGAAAGACCGAGAAACCTTATCTAAGTCTGCAGTTATAATAATTTATCTAATCCTTTTCGCTAGCTGAATCTTCAATTCACTCAAAAGGTATATTATATATTCCTCAATCCCGGTTTCACAGTTTCACATAAATATAAGATTTGTTTCCATATTTTTAATACCAAAAACAAGGATATTTTGATAAATAGTAAATTACTTTAGTAGACTTGACTCTGATTGCATACTATTTTTATCAACATATTTTAATTGTTTTAGTTTTGGGGGACAGACTACAGTATCTCTGCTATTTCAGTTATACTTTTACTTGTAAGTGTTGAACAAGTTGCACCTTACTGACTCCAAGATTCTTATGTTATGGCCTCAATACCAAGAAAAGGCCTACCTAGTCAAATCGACAAGTTGTATTAGTAAGATTTTTAGAAATTTCTGACTATCTCCGAATATACTGATCAACTAGAATATAATATAATTTAATTATACTGAGTAGACTTGTCCAGTATAATTTTTCCTGAGCTGGTGCAATAAACACAGTTACTATTTTTTTATATTTATGTATGTATCAAACACTCCTCTCCCCTGGTGAACAAATAAGAATAGTATATTATCGGTGAGCTAACCTATTGCCAAATATTCCAAAAACAAATATGGTAGATTCGGAAAGTAATTATTCTCTTTCTTTAGCTGGCTGTATTGGATGATAATTTTTCACCGGGATCGATGACTGAGAAAAAAGCAGCCCTGAGCTGGCCTTTTTCTGGACACAGAAAGTCGCAAAGTTTCTACACAAGAACCGTTCGCAAGTATGCATGTATACATGAATTGATATAAATTATTGCCTATAGGTGTAGTTCTGTTATTGATAAAAACCTTTTCCTGTCTTTTAGCCATACACCTTAGATACATTGCCATCCCAATGTCCGTGCATTACGGCCACCTATAAGTTCCATGTACTGCTTCACTCTCGATACAATTCCATTTGCGTCTAAACCGAAGCGCTCATAATTGCTCTGATTTGAAGCAGAATAGCCATAAGTCTTCATCCCAATGCTGGCAGTGACGTATCGGGCCCATGTGGTTGCGACATACTCCTCGACACTCACGATAGGTTTACCATCCAAGGGAAAGACAGATTGCCGATACTCTGCTTTTTGGTGGTCAAACAAATCAAAACTGGGACAGCTCACGACCCGACTTCGGATTGAATCATCTCGCAGCTGCCTCGCGGCGGTGACAACGTGGTGTAAGTTGGACCCACAGCTGACTAGGGTTATGTCTGCTTCTTCATCCTCCTGGATCACATAGGCTCCTAGTAAGGTTCGGAATCTATCGGTATTAGGCACCTCTCCAACTGGATCGTGAGCGAGGGATATCATTGTTGGTGTCGTCTTCGACCCCATTGCGTGAATCCAGGCGCCCAGAACCTCTTCGGCGTCACAGGGGCGGATATATGTAAGATTAGGCATAGCCCTATAGAGTGAATCGAGTTCGACTGGCTGATGAGTGGGCCCGTTCTGGCCCTCAGCTAAACAGAGTTAGCTATGCCCATTCTATTGTTGCTAAGTGAACCACGCTTACCGAAGGAGTCATGTGTGGCGATATGAATCGCGGGAAGGTTACTGAGAGCTCCCATACGGACTCCTGGCGCAGCCTGTGTCGATATTTTATTAGCTTAACTGTGTTGAATACAATATTGCGAATGCAGGTATCTCGTACGTAAATGTAAAACATGAAGAAAGTTGCGGTAACGGGGATGAAGGTTCCTGGGTTGAAGGCTGCCAAGCCGTTAGAGATCGAAGCCATTGCATGTTCTCTAATGCCATATCTGATATATCGGCCATTGTAGCTAACGGTCGGATGGAACACATCAGAGTCGGCATAAAGTATTTTGTTTGAATTCACGAGGTCCGCTCCTCCTCCGATGAGTGGAAGGCATTCAGCCCACAATTTATGAAGAATTAAACCGTTGGATTCCCGTGTCGGCATACCACTGAAAAGCTTGCTATCCATACTGCGGAGAAGTTCATCGTATCCAGTAACCGTACCCTGACGTCGAGCAGCAAATTCCCGTGCTTTCTCTGGATGAACTTTGGAATAGTCATCCAAGAGCTCCAGCCATTTGTTCTCTAACCACTTTCCATGCTCTTTTCGCTCCCGGAAGAACTCTAGGCCCTTTTCTGGCACGACATGGGTAGTTGAAGGGTCCAGTCCAGCCAAGATCTTGGAACGGGCGACGCTATCTTGGTCAAATGCACCGTGATGTGCCTTAGCCGTCCCTGCTGTCTTGGTCTCAACACCGATAACGGTCCGAATGTTAACAAACACCGGCTTTCCACGGAGGGTCTTAGCATGCTGTAAAGTTGCGCATATGGCCTGGACATTGTGGGAGCCCTCCATAACATCCAAGACATGCCACCCAGAGGATCGCATTTTGCCGTTGATATCTTCAGCGTTAATCCATGAGAGCGGACCGTCACATGTCACTCCATTGTTGTCATATATCAAGACCAGGTTATCGAGTTGAAGATATCCCGCGAGCGAAACGGCTAGGGAAGCTTAGTATGATGTGATGTGCTTAGACCTGTCAACAACAAACCTTCAAGCGCAACGCCCTCCATCAGACATCCATCGCCAGTCATACAATAGATCCGAGAAGTCACAACATCATAACCAGGTTCATTATACATGGCACCCAAATTCTTCGATGCAATAGCAAGTCCGACCGCGTTTGCAATACCCTGTCCCAGGGGCCCTGTAGTGACCTCCACACCTGGGCATTCGATTTCAGGATGCCCATGGGCGAGGGTACGGATACCATTTAGCTTTGCGTCACCGTAATGCCTTAACTCCTCCATCTTCCAGGCATCAAAGCCTGTAAGGTGATTGAGAGCATAGAGGAACATCGCACAATGACCTGCTCACATTAGCAACATCGCCTTAATTAAAGCCTAGAGCAGTAGTGCTTTTACCGTTTGATAACACAAATCGGTCCCGATCAAACCAATCTGGGTTTGAGGGACTGTAACGCATGATGTATTTCCACAAGGCAACACCTATAGCGGCCATACCAATGGCTGATCCACCATGTCCACCCCCATTTTGGTTGCATATATCAAAAACTAGATTCCGGAGCGTCAGCAGGGCGAAATCGTCCTCTGCCATATTTCCTGCACATGAGTGGTCTCCCATGGTGGTCGGCAGGTATGCTTGTTTGAAGTATTATGGAAAGGCGTGCGGATACTGGGTTGCGACGAAGAAGATGCAGGGATAAATGGATACAGGAGCTTGCAAGTAGTTCGAGCGTATTGGATCTTTAGATTTAGATGCTCAAGAGCAAGGAGGACCTGATCCATGGTATACAAAGGGGTCTATTTCTCTCCGGAACTATTTTCCCGAGTATCGGGGGTGGCACCCCGTTTAATACGAATTGAATAGACCTAGGAAATACATGGCGAAGTTATGCCTGAATCGGAACTCTAGCCCCAAGCAGTTGAAGTATTCTCTTTGTCTTCGAAGAGGGGTAGACTGGTGACTTCCGTTCGTCGCAGCATCAAACTCTACAGGTGGGCCATGGCTGCAATGGTTAGAAGGCATGAATGGGACTTAACTGAGCTTCTGTATGAATAGGTGTTGCGCTGGACTATATGTACTAGGATGCAGATGTACCATAGCGCATGTATGAAATACATTTACAGTGTTATCTAGTCTAAGAATGCCTTGCAGAGAATGTGCGCCTATATCTTCAATGTAAACGCTAGCAAATCCTGGTATACCCCTCTTGGTTAACATTCAGGATCATATGATATTGTTAATCTAGAGATTGACTACGGCCTTAATGACTAACTTCGAACTTTCGTCTCGTGTCTTACTCGCCATGTCATATGCATTGGGGATTGACTCAAGACCACAAAACCGGTGCGTGATAATCTTCCTGACGTCTGGTCCAATTTCATGCCGTGCTACTGCCTCCATAATTTCAATCGCCCGTGGATAACAATTTGCATAGCGCCAAACGGAGACAACATCAATTTCTCTTCCGGTAATCTCTGAAATGGGCCAGGACGGAACAGGCGAGCCCATACCGACCAGAATGACCTTGCCCCCGCCGTCGACGGTCTGGGAAAGTTAGCCCTAAACCTTTTAGTGAATGTGGCAAAAGGTGAGTGGCTCACGTAGATGGATGCCTGTGCACAGGTCTCGACGCCGGTACATTCGAAGACAACGTCAGGGCGATCGACTAATGTTTCATCGGGCCACTTGGCCCTGCTAATCTCTGAAGCCATATCTTTGGCCTGACTGAACTTCTCTGTAGACAGGGAGCTCCTTGGAGTAACAATGAAACCAGCATCAGCGAAGCCCTCATCAAGAGCGAACTGTACCCGACCAGAATCGATGTCGGCAATAACAACTCTACATTGGTGCTCAATCTTTGTTACAGCGGCGCACATCAACCCCACAGCTCCAGCTCCGAGAACTAAGCACGACGATCTGTGCTGAAGAGTAGCCTTTCGAGTCGCATGGATACTAACGGCAAGAGGCTCAAGAAGAGCCCCATCATCGCATGAGAGTACACTAGGAAGCCTGGAGATGCTATTAATAACAGGAAACAGATGAGGACAACCAACACTCACTTATGACACCAACGCGCAGGATGATCAACGAACTCTTGAAGTGTTCCCTGAAAATGTGGAAAGGAAGCACCACTGCTTCGAAAACGTAACTTTGGACAAACGTTGTAGCGCCCGTTCTTGCACTTGTCACAATCTTCACAAGGTACTCCACTTTCTATGGCAACAACGTCACCTATCTGTAGATCTCCACCTTCAAGGATGGATTGACCAGCGGCAGCAATGACACCTGCTGCCTCATGGCCACCACACAGGGGCTCTTTGATCTTGATGGACCCATTTTGACTGTATTTGAAGTAATGGACGTCTGATCCGCAAAGAGTCGTGGATCGTATCTGAATGCGCACGTTATCTGAGGATAAAACACCTAATTCTCGAGCTTCAAGCCGAAGGTCCTTAGGGCCATGAAGATATTGTCCCCTGCTCTGAGAGATTGTAGACTCCATCGTCAAGAACGCAACACGTGAAAGACTGCAATTACCTATTGTATGAACTTGCTATAGTTATCGAAGGTATAAAAGCTGAGAAGAATAGACTCAGCGCCTTGAAACCGTGAAATGAATCCCGGAGCGGATGAGGATGTCACAGCAGGTATGGCATACGGAAAAGCAACACCGGAACTCAAATTCCTGCACACTTTCATACATATATGGGATTGTTTAAGAGGTCATAAAGAAAGTGCACATGTTAATTGTTGTAATTCCTCCTCAATCATAGTGCCTGGACTGGACGTTTCTCAGAGTGGTATTCCAAGTGTACCGATCATGGCAACAGCGTATTCTCCTAGTGCAATTATTATTGGGGCGGGCCCCAGCGGTATTTCGCTTGCGTATCGACTGAGGCACGAACTGGGGTTTGACGACTTTTTGGTAAGTTATGGCTATTCACACGACACATATGAGAGATCCGACATCTAAGAAAAATGTTAGATATATGAAAAGCTAGACGGTGTTGGAGGCACCTGGAGGACAAACACTTACCCTGGATGGTGACTGCCCGGTCCTTGTATCAATTTGCAAGCAAGAGAGTTGCTAACATGCTTAACTACTAGTGGATGTGACCTCCCATCTCATTTGTACTCGTTCAGTTTCAACCTGAATCCGAACTGGTCGAAAGAGCTATGCGAGCAACCAGAGATTTTGCAATGTAAACTTGCCCAAGAACGCGTCCAAATGCGCTCCACTAACTGCAATATGTTAGATATTGAGGATACTGTGGATAAATTCGACATTCGCAAGCATGTCATCACTTCTGTAGAATGCTCTGGCGCCGTATGGGATGAATGTCGCGAAGAATGGACTGTCTCTTTACGTGATCACAAAACAGGACTGAACTTCGTGCGGTATGCGACGATTTTCGTGTCAGCGGTCGGGGCAATTTCCTTCCCTCGGGATGTGAGGTTCAAGAATATGAACGAATTCCAAGGCTCGATAATTCACACAGCTCGATGGGACCACTCAGTCGACTACACTGGCAAGCGAGTGGTATTTGAAACCTTTTATCCCTCAGTGAAAAGCTTTGAGCTGACTTTATACTAGGCGGTTATTGGAAACGGCTGTAGCGCCGCCCAAGTCGTACCTGCAATGGCTGAGAAGGCCTCGTTCGTGCAACAGTATGCTCGTAGCGCTCAGTGGTACCATCCCCGTGTATGAACCTCCGTTATTTCATGTGAAGCAAGAAGTGTATACCTATACTAATACTGACAGGTATATTACAGCCAAATCATCATTTTTCAGCAGTGGAAAAATGTGCTTTCCGCTGGATTCCCTTGTTACAACGCTGGCTCCGCTTACGGATTTTTCTCAAGGCAGAGACGGAGTCGAACACCTATTTCCCGTCCCTTGAAGGGGTGAATGCCCGTATTGAGGCGGAAAAGGAATCAAAAGAGTATATACTTTCTAAAACGCCAGAGAAGTACTGGGACTTTATCGTGCCCAACTTTCCGCTTGGTATGGCATATATCGCACGATTTTATTGGCATGAGGGAGTTACTGATTGTGCCAATCATAGGATGTAAGAGAAGGATATTTGACCCAGGGTATCTTGACTCTCTCCACCGGAGCAATGTCTCGCTCCGAAATGAGGGTATCAAGGAGTTCACTGAATCAGGAATTATTGGTTCCTCCGGTGACGAGTATCGTACGTGGCATGAACCCTGGAAGTTCACTTTCAATCGCCCTAACAGGCTCATCAGATGCCGATATTATCGTCCTTGCGACAGGTTTCCAGGTGTCCCAGTTCCTAACTCCGATGGAGATAGTAGGAAGACGTGGAGTCTCATTGAATAAGCAATGGGAGGAGTCCAGAGGGGCACAGGCGTACTACGGTACACACGTTCACAACTTCCCAAATATGGGCATAATGTAAGCAGAACTATGTCCAAAGCAGCGGATCGTGGGCCTGACAGTGAATTTAGTTTTGGACCCAACGTCTTTCCAGCGAACAACTCAGCTTTGTTTGCCTGCGAAACACAGGTTTCATATGCAGTCAAGTCTCTATTCATACCTATCTTAGACCGAAGAGCTCGTGTACTTGAAGTGAAACAATCAGCAGAGGAAAAGCACACGAATCTTATGCAACTGCGGCTAAAGGACACTGTGTTTTCCGGTGATTGTTCAAACTGGTACATAGGCAAATATGGCCGGAACGCAGCATCATGGCCGGCTAAGGCGGGCAGATTGTGGTATGAAACCTACTTCCCTGATTGGGATTCATTCACCTGGAGGGGTGGTGTCTCTCTTTGGCCACTTTACAGGCTACAGAGGTGGCTGAAGGTGTATTCACGGTCCGCCAAGATACTATTGATAGTAGCATCGTTCGCTATATATTCAGCACACAGTGGTCATGCAATATCATATGTGCTCGGCCCTGGTCGCAGCCTGTTGATGTAGAGATACCGATGCCTTCCCTGCTCATTTATCAGTCTAGTATATTTTCGAGATGCCAGTTGAATTCGTTATGCATTGTCTATGGGAATAGCCCCTTCCAAGGAGTAGCCTAGGATGTAACCATAGACTGGTTAGATATCCCAGCATAACTCTTTGTTCCCGACCGTCGTTTCCAACGGCTTCGCTATCAGTGACTTAGAGCTGTACACACCATCAAGCCACTTGTTCTAATTGGAAAGCCCTAATAATGCAGGCGAGCCTACCGTAGTTAGAAAATCGTTGTACGGAGGGGTATGGCCCAAGTAATCTCGGACAAGAATAGGTCACCGGATATTGTATTCTTTTTGGGCAAGAGTGATCAGGAATTGTTGTTAGGAACTAAAAGATAACAAACAGGGGATGTTAGAGTATCAGGTTTTGAAGTGTAAATTATTGGAAGTATTCGTAGATAAAAAAAAAAAATATGGAAATTCCAAATACAGGCCACTGTGTGTGACACATCCTTTTCCCAAATTTGTGCTTTCATGTTTCGAGCGACTGTACACTGTTGTGCCAAGCAAGACTGGCCAAGTCCATCCTTAAAAGCTTCAAATCGCATATATGTGTGACTTTCAAATTATAACAAGTGACAAAAGAAAAAAATAGAGACAGAATCGGAACGACTGTTTTAAACAAACATAGTTCGACAAGGTCGACAAAAAAAAGCAACGTAAATATGTTGGTTTCGAGTCAGGTATATCACTGGTTTGTACATAGCAAATCACGACGAGAGGATATATTGAACATAGTTGACAATTCGGGGTATGAAAATAGCAAAGCGACATATCGGTTCCAGCGTATTAAGGGTGTAAGATAAGGGGTGTCTGGTAGGGTGCGTTCTGATTATGACGGCTGATAAACTAATTGGCACTCTGGAGTTTGAATCCAGTCTGACTGAGGGAAGGACGTAAAGTGCGCTGGCTGGTGCATGAACATGCCGGAGGGTGCAGTAGCGTAGAACCGCGTAGCAGAGTCATGGGTCACATCCTCTGGCAACATGCCGTAGCTCATAGTCATAGGCCATTGTGATGATGCCAATTCCGCTCTTGGCCGCTCTATGGCTGGGTTGTAAAAGTCGAGAGCGGGATGTGAAAACCTGAAATTAGGCGTTAGCCACCAATTTGCTTTTTGAAGTATGCCGTCCAACCTCGGGTACTCCATAAGAGTGGCCCAGATTTCAGAGTATCTAATGACATACCGTGGATAGTATCCAGGGGAAACTTCATGATACTCCCATGATGGGTTGACTGCTGACATGGCTGTTGTAGAAGAATGGAAAGACTCATGTGGTATAATCCCACATGATGTTTGCTTGTCATGCATGGTATCACCTCGTTCAGGTGTATAGAAGTCTTCCTTCGTCGTAGAATGGCTCATGGTTGTTGAATGTGCCGTCTCGTCACTACTATAAACTGGCGACTTGAAGCAGCTTTCATTGCTTAGGCTTTCATGGTGGCTCATGATGAATTTGTTCTGACTGCGACGACGAGATAGCTTGGTGACACCCCATTTTTTCAAGCGACTCCGCAACTGAGTCTCACTGTGGAAGAGCAGTCGATCGGTCAGGGCATATGTCTCTCTCAGGGCCCTCTGGAATGCCTCACCTTGGATTGAATGTGTCGGAGCGAATCCTTTTGAGCACTTGTTTTAGAGGCCACTCTTCTTCTTGGTAAAGTTTTATGATCAGGCCTCTCTTCATCTCCCACATTCTAAAAGAGATTGTGTGTTTCATATTGGATGGTGTTCGTTCAATTGCTCAGTCTATACAAGGCTGAATGTCAGCAAAGCATGGTGCGATATTAATGGGTTCTCTTGAAACATATATAGAACTCTGAGCTTAGAACACTTCTGGGAAAGGAAAATGGAGACTAGATAAAAGCCCCCCTTGAGCCACAAGCCACCAGGGTTACAGGCCGATCGCGCAGGCACAAAGTCTAAAGCAAGGCTGTTGACCAGGGTAAGGGTATGGCTCGCCACGTGTGATGAGCAATTCAACTGTGATAATCCCGGGGCCCACCCTTGGATGAACGGCCCCCGTTTCATCTCCAAGTTTTAGACTTCCTGGGTGCCCTACTCTAACAGTCTTGTCCGAGGCTTTACCCACTTTCGTCCAGAGGGCCCCTCACCCCTAAGTCTCGTAACTCTTGAGGTGGGTACGCACTCCATCACGATTTAGTGGATTACTTTTCGATCTTGAGCCCTTTTTTTGCCCTTAAAATTATACCGAAATCAAGTCGTATGAGACGGTGATCCCGCGGTAGATCCGTGGACGGTACTTCCATGATCGTCCGGATGTCCCCATTGTGATGAGTTACCAATGAGACATATCTGCGATCGAGTCGTCGTCTGCTGACCTTTCGGCCGGAATTGACGATGTACGCTTGACGACACTAAGGGGTGCTAGAGTGGGTCATTGAACCATGGAATACTTTTCCTCTATTGTCCTCGGCTAAGTCGCATCAGAACATGGTTCAGCATGCGGGTGATTGGCTACTGCACACTTTTCACGCATCACTCTAATGTGGGGGTCTTCGGGCACGGTTATCTGTCCACCCAAACGATACTCCTGTCAAGGCTTCTCGGCTGCCCTTTTCCGGATATGTTCGGATTCCGTCCGCAACTTAGTCACACAAACCATATCCTGTCCATGTCGCTAACAAAGCATCCATGGTGTACTGCTATCTTTTGACCTTCCGAAAATGTAATACGTAAGGTTTGCCGGGGTTTGGTGCGCGTGGGGGGGATTGGGTTAGAGTCGGGACAGTATCTTCTGCCTAGTTTCAACCATAAACATACGGCACATCTCGCTAGATAAACTTCAGCCCAGATTTAGCACGACTGCCTAGGTCTAGAAGCCATGTAGGAAGCTGTACTAAAAATGTAACTATCTTATTGGAGTTTCAGGAAGTGATAAGGAAGTCTTTGCACTTGGGCATGATGCATAATAATTCATATCCTGTAGAATCAACTAATTATACCATGTATGCAACGAGGGTCTTCCTACTCTACTTACAAAGTGATCCAGGCTTATTTGACTCCATATAATGTACATTATTATGGGACTTATCTGCGCGATTCCCCTGCCTACTTTACTGGTCTGTCCAGTTTTTAACCTTCTCACACCAAGGCAAATAGCATTACCGAGATAGATGAAGTAAGACAAAGTGTTCTATGGTACACTACTCCGAAAGAGGCTGCGTCCAAGGTGTTAACATTTGGTAAACTAAGAATAGTCCAGGAGCTACTGTATTAGTCTGGCAATCGAGGAGTGTTCAACGATACGAATTGAATACGCTCGCAACGTACGATTCAAATCAATCGTGCCATGTAAACCTAGCCACAATTCCTAGAACCTGCTATATTGTACAGCTATTTAAATCAAGTAAATTGCACATTAAATAGGATACATTGTAAGTATTCAGTCAAATCACCACATCAGCGTACCGCTCATCTTCTATCTTTTGGCAGCGGTGGCAGAGGAGGCAAATTGTCCTGAACAAAGGGTCTTGGGCTTGTTACAACGCGAACACTGGTTGTCTTCATTATTTTCATGTCTTCAGTCTCGAACCCCTGTTGTCGTAGCTGGGCGAACTGCATATGCCTCAGATTCCTCTTTTCTCTTACCTCATCATCGCACTTGATATAATGACTTTGTGAGTTGAACCGCGTCGGGAGGTTCATTGCTGCCTCATGGATTTCATTGTTAATGTTGCTGTCCCGCGCAAGCTTGCGGATGAGTGAAGCCATTTTCAACTCGATGTTAAGCTTCACGATGTAGGTGACTGGATGAAATTGGATGTAGACCATCGGGTTAGGCAGGAACATGAGTCCAATGAGGATAGCCTAGGCATATGATGTGAGAATTATTCGAGAAACAGGGCAACAAATTGCCTCATTGTGCGGTAGTCTTACGTCCATAAGTACGGAAATGAACATCATTCGCATGTTGAACCGAACTAAGGGCCCGTATTTCTTTAGTCCATTTTGGCGAACCAGTCGCACACGGACAACTCGTAGGAACCAAACATTCAAACATGCATCGACGATGCATATTAGTAACTTGGAGATTGGGTCCCAGAAGCGATTAATTAGGACAAAGCTACATAGCAAGGTCAGCCGTATACCCGGAGCGAGCAAGAAGATACTCACGTATGATTAACCGGGGGAGTCATATGTGCAGGGATCCAAATGCAGAACACTGCAATATTGATTGCTGTGATGAGACAGGCAGTGCCCCATTTGACTTTTCTCGCGGTCTTCTTCTTTTCCACCACAACGTAGATGCGGTTAATGATGATTTGCATACAACATTGGATCTGAAGGGCCCAGCAAAATAGTAGAAGTGCCAGTACAGGTGCACTGGGGAAGAGTGTCAGTGCTACAGCGAACTGCATGGTATCGCCATGTCGCAGGGGGCTTACATGACAGGTACAATGCCCTCCAGCACAAGCCACCCCATTACTCCGATTACCACATTAGACAGTATCTCAATCCAGATAAGAATAACGAAAGGGCTCTTGTAGGGCTTCTCGATTTCCGAAGTCTGCTTAATTGCATTCCAGACTGTAAGGAAACCAAACCCTAGTGTGAACCCTGCCGCCAGTCCGACCAGCTTGAAGTCGCTGACCGAAGGCTCCATTGTTTGAAAGGGGCTGAATTAGCACTATAGTGTGTTGTCTGTAAATAGGATCAAAGTCCGACGTATAATAACTACGTCTTGGATAAATGCAGACTGATACTGATGGGGTTTATGTGTCGCATACTGACTCAAGTCTGCCGGGTTCCCATGGACCCTCCAATCTTAGTTTACTAACTTTTGTAGTGCGATCCTGCTATCCTTGACACCGTTCATCAAGGGTCCCTGGTGAGGCAAGAACCGAGAAAACCCAATTCGCATGAAGTAACAGTATGAAGACGACGAATGAGTTATCCACAAAATGAGACCTACCAGAATTGAGGAAAAAGAACCACCTGGGAAAAAATAACCGAGGTGGTATTCCTTCGACAGTACACGTGGGAAGTAGGTCTTACAGGACTGTGTTAATGCCTGACGAACGTTTGATCTGCAAAAATGAGCCATTATTTGGAAACTTAAATCCTTAGCGAATGCCAGGTGATGGATTGCACCAGACCGTTAAAGCCCAACAAGCTATCTGCAGGTGTGAACGGGAAATCGGCATGAAGAAACTCACATCTGTTCAACTCGACCCCCATTTTTCCGACTCATTCAAAATTGATAGGAAAAATGGGGCTGCCTTGTAAGGTCTGTTGACCGTTGGAAATACGTGCCTTTGACCGTATACCCTCCAGGAAGGGTAAATGGTGATCTCCCTGTGCATGTCCCATTTAACCTTGCTGTAGATACTTCACACTAGAAGGTTAGGATGGAAAGGCCGGATGAGCTTAAGGGTGGAAAACGAATCCATAGCCATGGAATCTCAACCGACCTGCCAAATCGATAACGAACTATACCATAAAATATGGCAAACAATTAAACCACGCACAACTTCCTTGTTTTCGAAGTGGATCTGCTGCGCGTGTCTTTAACACGCTAAGTTCTGTGTAGAGTTTATGTCCAAAAAAAGCAACCGGCCTCAGAATCCATCCATGGCTGTACCGGTGGATCTCGGGGGATTGACTGGTGGGTTAGACTTTTCCGCTGAGGGTCCAGAACACGGACGTTGGTCTGTCTCCGTTCCTTCAACCCACCAGGGCGTGGAGTTTGAACAAATCACAATTAAATGCCTTGGAATGATTTGCTTCATAATCCAATGTCAGCCCCATTGTGGCAAAACGATCGACCACACCTCCTATCATACTTACCATCTATTGTGGACATATTAGCACCTTCCAGTATAAGGAAAGGCCAAGGAGCCAGACCCACTGACCTAGTACATTCTCAGTTAACGCACGAATCTACCTTATCACTGAAGGGCAAACGATACACGGGGGTTGTCCGTTGGAACCTTGGACCCTTGACTGATACTGCCTACGCTACCTGTCGGACATGGAGTCGATCACCAAAACCCACCGACTAGGCTATTATGGAGTATACTCCGTAGCTAACTTCGTCCGTCTTCATACTAACGCCTTTAAAAAAAAAAAAAAATTAAGAAAAAAGCAAAAAAGCAGGAGAGTAACCTAGATAGGCGAGTACAAATGCCGATAACAAATTCAATTACATTTACATTTTGAAATAGAAAAGCGAAACCTCACGAAAGCTATAATGAGTATCAAACATAAATTAAAATAGGCTACGTAGATAAATACATAAATAAAAATAGTATCTCAAAAAGAAAGAAAAGCAAATGGCAAGAAGAAAAAGGAGAACGACACAGCCAACTTCGATACATGGAGTTAGTTTGTCCACCCCAAACACAATGCAGAACTATCATCGACCCATTCGCCTACAGCTTCGACACTCGAGACCCAAATACTTCCCCACGGGCGAGCTTCATATGGCTCATAGTGAATGTATCGTTAGCAATTGCTGCGCTTGTGCTGGCATCCAATGCCACTGCAAAGGCAGCAATCATGCCAGCCAGCCTTCTCTTCCCCGAGGGCTCCGCACACCCCAACATATCCAGACACTCCTTCTGCGATGGGTACAGAGTCCCCCCACCCACGGTACCCACCGGTAAGGAGGGAAAATACAGAGTCATTTTTAATTCCTTGGTCTCGTAATCGTATTCAGATGTGAGATGACTCCAGGAAGCCTCTGCCACGCTGCCCGCATCCTGCCCCGTCGACACGAAGATAGCGGCTATAATATTGGCGGTATTGATATTGCAGCCGAACTGGCCATTGCGTATTCCTCCTTCCTTTAGAGCCATTTGGGTCCGATATAGACGCTCCGTGCTGCAGCCTAGGATTTCTTGGCAGGCAGCGTTGGTAATAGTGCCCCACGCTAGCACTTCAACTCCCCTAGCTCGCTGCACATTGCCCCAAGAAGGCTTCTTGTCCGACGCCAATTGACCCTCAATGAGGAAGTCTTGGATCTGGAATTGCTTTGCACATCTGTGGGTCCGCAGCATCTCGCACGCATGCTGTGTAGCCTTGCTGACCATATTCTGACCTGCAGCATTGCCGCAAAAGTAGCTGCAAAAAAGATGAACACTGGAGCCAATAACCGAAGCTTGCAGCTCCTGTAGCCGAACGTATCGGCTAGTCGACTCGGCCCATCGGGCAAACTCGTTTCGGAATGATGGGACTGCCCGCGCAAACGCTACCGCATGCGCCGGACTGGCGAAAAGAAACATCGGCGCACGAGACATGGCCTCATTGAGAACCTCGAACTGTAGGCCTCCGCATGCATTGAAGACTTTACAGCCCCGACTGCAACTAGCGACCAAGGTCGGTTCACACGTAGCCAATGGGGCATAGTATTCACCGGCCGTCTCAGGACCTGTGATGCGCAGTGGCCCGGCGATGCCAACCGGGACTTGCACGAAGCCTATGCAGTTCTCGATGCGGACATGTTCGGCCTCATCGATGTGGCGTGTAAGATGTTGCAGTTGGGGGCTTTCAATGTCCAAATCAAATTTGCCCCGTCCATCTGGCCGGCGTTTGATGGGCTGATCCTTAGACATAGTAAAGAACTAATGATAAAATAATTATTTCAGGTACAATCTTTGATATAGTGTGCTTAAAGCCTAATTCATAATTTGGATGTGTTACAGATATCCTGCTGGGAGCCCCGTTGTAGAAATAAGATGCCTTGTCTCAATCTACACTGGCATAATTATTATCCAAGAGCCCCCCCCCAAGCCATTCTCCAGTTCTTGGACCTGGAAGGATTATCATTGCCGACAGTTGCCAATTAAACTTTCCGTTTTATGGAGCCTGTTACCCACTAATGTCCCGAGGATGCTTAGTCTTGGACCCTGGGTCTAGCCACACCGTTCACAACGGGTAAAAGGTACCCGTTAACAAAACTAATGCACAAAAAGGAGAGGTATTCTACCAATCGCACTGCAGGAGGTTAGTGTTTCCGGTAAGGTGGGTCTGGGCATAAAAAGCAGTCTGCGACATAGCGATGGGAAGTAGAACGACGTGTGGTAGCTCAAACCTATTGAGAACGCCAGGCTGACCTCAACAAATCAATGATGCTGCTCCCTTCGCCCCACCCATGGTTCCAAGCGCCCTTGACGTTCCCCCAGTTGCAATCGGTGGCAGAAGATTCCGTTCCAGCCATCCAATGTCTTGCTCGTCGTCCCTTTCACCTCGGAGCCGTGTCGGAGCCGCCAAGAGGCTCAAAAATGAGTTCCAGACGCCAATCCTCTTGTGCTATCGTATATACCTTCACATGAAGCTAACTATTCTAGTTGAGTCAGTGGCTGGCGCCTCAATATTCACATCATGCGCCTCACGCTCTACCGAACTTCTTCTGAATGTCAATGCAGATCATCACTTCTGGGATCGATGGTCATCACGAACGGTTGAAAACATACATATCTTGGTACCATGGTTAGCAAGACAGTGATCCGCACGCAGAGCTTATTTCGTTTTCCTATCTGGTAACGCTGAATCCAAAATTGAAATATGTCTCTCCATAGTATTTGGTACTGAGATTAAGATTCAGAAATCCAGCTGCCTATTTGGGACAGTGATAACCGCAAATAGGCATTACAAATCCCTGACTAATACGAGAGTAATTCTCACAACTTGAGGTAATACTACGTTGGACTTTGCATGTCTAATTACCCCAGTTACACTAACGACCACTGGGTGCTATCTTGTCTGCTCTCATGTTTCACATAATCCATATTGGCAGCAAGACATACCCTATCGACGAAGACGAAATATGGGGCCCCAATGTGGTTAGAAAGCAACACCATATTAAGTTTTGTGGTATATACGGATAGATCGTGGGGCTAGCACCATAACGGCGTTCCCCGATCCCAGTCGACCCAAATCCATTTTTTTCTTGGTTGATGTTCCCTGGTACGCATTCAACATGCTGCATTCACGACACGGCGCAACGCCTCTCGGGACCCAATAACACCCATTGGACCGGGATGAGGAGAATGTAGATCGATCGCGTGAAAGAGAGTGAAGACTCAGATCGACGATCGATCTACGGCCGAAAAACTGTCACAGAAGAAAACAAGGTTGTTCTTCGCCACATCCTCTTTTGGCTGGGTATCTGAACTGCTCGTTCCATGTTACTGACAGGAGTGCTGCTATGTCAGTGCCTAGGCATTTACATGTGGCGTTTCAGTAGCCTACATAGGTAATACTCCGACTTCGGACTAAATAAAACAATGACGGTGCTGGAATTTATATCAACGTTTAGGAAGTCTGATATGAACATAGAAGAGAACAATAGTGATATCGGTGGTAGCCTCCACATCAACAATAGACAACGATAAGCGGCTGGCAGGCCACATTAACTAGCACATACAGCGCCTTGCCTGCGAAGGAATACATCGTCTCCCTCAATCAAACCAAGAGGTATTCCATTATAAACAGGCTTTGCATTGCTCAGCTCGCGCCCGCATGACTTTTATGTAGCGCGACTGGCGTCTCCTGGTCCGCATTAGCTTCGTATATCGGTAAAGACATAGCGGTTTAACTCACCTGGAAGTAAGCCGCCTAGCTTCTCTATTATGCATTCATCATCATCCAGATCGGGTAGCTCCATATTCTCGATCGCCCTCGCAATAAGGTCTGGGGTTACGTCTCTTCGAAGCAGCCCACCTAGACCGCCTAGGCCACCGAGGAGATTACCAATGCTACCCAGGCCGCCAGCAGCGTTACCAATAAGACTTGTGAGATCTCCAAGTCCACCGCCAGCGTCGCCTGCAGCGCCCGCAAGGCTACTGAGGCCCTTTACCCCTTCACCAATGAGGTTGGTTAGATCACCAGCGCCTCCTCCACTACTCTGGCCTCCTCCGCCACTCTCGCCGCCGCCGCCGCCGGCAGCCCCAGCAATAGTGCTGATAAGCTTGGTGATACCTTGTACACCCTGTCCTATGAGGTTTGCGAGATCACCCAGTCCACCGCCAGCAGTGCTACCACCTCCTGATTGCCCTCCAGGGGCAGGTGCTTGAGGAGGAGCGCTGGGGGCGGGAGCTGCCATCGCCTTGACACCGACGTTCACCGCGGATGGTGCAGAAGGAATCACACTGTTCGGCTGACGGCGCTCGAACGTCTGAGTGGGCGCTGCCAGGATGGACGTAACGAGTGTGAAGATGACGAAGGCCCTCATGGTTTGATGGAGCTTCTTACCAGAAGTACAATAGTGAATAAAACTGCGGCAAAAAAAAGAAAGACTAGAGCACAGCTCTGACGAACGATATAGGGTTGAAGAGAATGAATGATAAACGAGTGATTTTTGGCATACTAATATCCGGTGAGGACGACTCTTTTATATACCATCACCAGCCATACTCAAAAATCAGACTTCGTATTGTTCACCCTTCAATATAACATATCAGTTTCATATCCCTCAGGGTTGCATTTGTCTACTGAATGTCCGTCTCCGACGTAAGTTCATAGTTAACCAGATATACCGCAGTTGATCTCTACAGGAGAAGAAAGCCAAAAGGAGATGCAGACCCTGTTTCACTATTGGATGGGGTTACTTTTTCCCACGGACCATACACAATGGGGTATGTATCAGTGCACGGCTCGGCAACATAACAGCTTAGGAACTACCAGGTGCTTTGCCCTCCCAGCTGATGAACTTGCATTCATGCAGGTGCTTGACCTAGTCCGTGGATAGCTCGATCAAGTCCGTCTTTCTCTAAGTCACCATAACCCGGGGGTTGGCGATGTTTCAGGATGAGACGGCACATGTACAACATCGCCGCCTGGCCCAGTGGAACGAACCTAATGTGACTGATTTTCGTGACTCGATTTTCGTGAATTCGCCAGAAGCATATTGTCCATGTGGCGAGCAAAGGCACCAAGCGCAGATCGTCGTTTCAAACCGGTCCCTTTTACAGTTTGTAGGGCTCGGACACAGGGATCGCACGGTTCTGAGCATATTTTGAGTTAGCCTTTGGTTACTTTGAAACTGATAGTAGGTTTTATCTCCTGTGTGCTTGTCAAGACACATTCTCTTTCTCACGTGGCACAACGACCCCTTTTTTTCGTGATTACTATTTTTGTTTCAGTCACCGGAACTTAGTAGCTCTTAATGGACTGTAACTATCCACCACATATCCCTGCTGCTGCTTGTACATTTTGTGGTCTATGAGTGTGGATGCCATTGCGAAGCTAGCCAGGATTGGTAATCTCTCAACAGGCCCTAGCATTGAGTGATAATGATAAATGAGTATGAAGGAATACGGGTATCGTGTATTGCAATATTGACTAAATATGATGACACATGACTCACATAAGCTGAACATTTGCCGACTTTTCCGATGGCATTTTTAAGAAGGGCCCGGGGGGGGGGGGGGGGGGGGTGGGTTTTGTTCTACAGAAAGTGAAGCCCTTCTGATACCTGCATATATTCACACAATTGAGAGATAACATCATATCTGGACATAGTTTATTGTCAGTATGCAATAGTTATTCCTTTCCTTTCTGATCCTAGTTAGTCGCTGTCCCAGTTGCAATGATAGGCTCCTTGATCTCTAAGACATCAATCGACATAGGTTAGCGGTTAGTTGCAGGGAACATAAGATGCATAGTTTGCCAAGGCCCAAGATCCATGACAACCCCGTAGTGCATCGGTGCGTAAATCATAATGTGGGCATGAAATGATTGCTCTGGAATGTCAACTGACAGCCGTTGCCCTAATCTTGCCCATGGTTCTGTGCTCCGAATAGGGCACGCCAAGCCCACAGGAATTGAACTATATGATACTAACCAAGTTGACTCGAACTCAATTGTCTTTTGGTCCCACTTGAATGCAACCCTACTTACTAGCCTTTTAACAGTTAGACTGAATCCTGCCCATTTGATCATAGGGCGCTAGCTCAGGAAGGGATGCTGTGCGAAATGATGCCCGAAAAGGTGTATAAGGCAGACGAGTGTTCAAAGCCCTGGAATTTGGCCAATGCCAAACGAAATTATCCCTATCAGGGGGGCAAAGCTTAAGCTTCCTCATGAAAAAGGCGCAATATAAACAGTACAATTCATCATTTAACTTCCTGGAGTCGGATTTAATTCTCCGGCCCCTCAAGCCGGATGTGCCGGTTAAGTCATAGTCCAGCCAAAAACCGTTTGGGCTGAATAACCAATTTTTGGGCACCTCGGAGAGTCTACTTTGAAGTAGACGCTCGTTCAGAAACTTTAACTTCGGGGGCCCTACACTAGGACATCGATGCCCCACGGATCCACCTAATTATAGTATCCACAATTGCCTGACAGCATCATATGGTTACATTTCATGTGTCATTGGACTCCTTGGGATCCCTTTCTGGTCCTGGTCTGTGGGTATCGGCAGAACGGTGATAGCCTGCTAGCGGAAAACCTAAACGCCGTTCTCCCTTTGGCGCCGTGGTCGAGATCTCCACCGACGCACGAGGCTATCCTTAGCCTTCTCCAGAGACGATCTTGTTCTGTCCTTGGTTGTTGTTCCGAACTATGGTTTTCTAGTCTCGGTGATCCTTTACTGAATATGCTAGGCCTTTTCAGCTGAAGATACCTATTGTTATGTTTGACCAGTGCATCACCTTTTTTTGGCCTCCATTCTATTCACTATGTTAAAAGACATATATACTTGATGTGTATCCAGGTACGGCTGATATTGTAATAGACTGAAACTCACTAAACTAGTCTCAGGCTAGTCCTTCTTTCCTGAAGTTAATTATCGGAGTATTTTATTGGCTTCGCATGACGATTATGAAACAGGGTCTCGCGGCCAATACGGGATTTACATGCCATCAAGGCTGTCACACCTCCACATCTCAGGAAGCTACTGTATAAGTAAAAGTGTTGAGAAGGGCCTATGTGTCTAATTTGTTCATATCATCTCCCAACAGGCTTAGTGAGGACCTGGCCCAGTGTGAGATTGTATTTATAGTAGCGTGGTTTTCAATCATACCATGCAGCGGAGGTTTTTTTTTTGGCGCTAGAGTAGTTGGCTTCGCTTAATCTCCTTAGCGATCGGCGTGATATAAATGGAAAGAAACACACAGCTACCAGACCCGAACTGGTTAACACGATAAGTCCACACCCGATGAAACATCATCATTGCTGCTATGGAATAACCCCCTGACAAATGAAGTTTAGTCTCGATATGGCCTAGTACAACGTAGATAGCCGATTTTCAGACATTCGTAGTTACTCCGGAAATACGGCATCATATGAACTTGCTCTGTCAATTTATGTCTATTTCAAAAACGATTTATGAATGCCTTTCTTGGTAATTGCGCAACGTTGGCCAGGCCCGTCTTAACCTTCTCATCTCTAGAATGAATAGAAAGATCGGCACCAGAGTGATGCGATATCGCTACAGGAAGTGTGCAAGCAAGTGGAACGGGGAGAGATTAGCGAGTGCCAACTAGCGCCCTAAGGATCAGTCGAAGAATTTAGATTCCAATAGAATAAGTCAGCCACTTTTGGTATTTGCTTCCCCTAGTTAAAGTGGACCTTTTCTGCGGAGCGTTTGGCTCGCTTAGGAGAAAATGTGCAATGAAACGAAAACGAAGCTGTTGGAGGCAGCCCATGGGCGGTAGGAACTCCACAACAATATCTTCGAGAAAAGAAACTAGGAATCAAGCAATGCAGGTCAGGAGTTAAAGACGTGCCCCCGAGAGAAGGAAAGCAGCGACCTACGGGAAGGTGCCGTAGAATCTTCCTTTGCCTGAGGCATCAGAGACATGCTCCTACAAACACATAGATCTTTTATAGGGGGGTATAGATGCAATCCACAAATATATTAGGAATGTAGCTTTCTGTCAAAGCTCAGAATGCCCCATGTCGGGTTGTTCCTTTCTCCAAGATATCCTTCCTGCAGGATGAACTAGTTAGGGCATCAAAATACCCCTGACACTATGCATCCGCCGAGTGACATTTCGACACACAAAGGCAGATATCTGTCGTTAGACTTCGATTCATATATTTAGTCTTAAGCCTGTTATCAATAGTATGTAGATACATAAACAGCCGTTACTCTATACAGCGTCACGGTAGTGATCATGTTAGGTGAGCTGAAAATAATACCACTTCTTCTGGTATTCCAGTTGCTAGGCTTAGCTATATTGGCCCAGGGGCGCTTTGTGACACCTAGGTGTATGTATCAGACAAGCATTTCTCTTCTATTGTAAAGGTAACGAGAACACATACTAACGGCCCCGAGTCTATAGCTATTTCGAATGACGACCTGGCCAATGTCCAACTGTTTGCGCAGTACTCCGCTGCCGCTTACTGTGACCATAACAACGACGACGGTATCCTCGGAAGCATACGGTGCCTTGAAGGGGTATGTCCCCAGGTCGAAGCTGCTGATGCCCGAACAATAGCAGAGTTCAATGAAGAGGACATCCGCGGCTTCGTTGCTGTGGACGACACCCACCGACTTCTTATCGTATCTTTTCGCGGTAGCAATTCTGTGCGAAACTGGATCAAGAACTTCCAATTCTGGAAGGTAGACGAGCCAGGACCAAGAGGATTCTGGGACAAACTCTTCGGGTCAGACAAGCCTCAGCGTGGTAACGACATCTGCTCTTGCGGAATACACTCTGGATTCTATCGGTCCTGGCAGCTCCTGAAAGCTGAAGTTATGGACGCACTCACCCAGGCTAGAGAGACGCACAGTGATTATGATGTGGTCGTTACTGGTCACTCTCTGGGTGCTGCCATTGCTACTATCGCTGGTGCGTACCTTCGCACGGTGCAGATACCCTGCGATATATATTCCTATGGTTCCCCACGCGTCGGGGACACGCGGTTTGCAGAGTTCGTCTCTGCTCAGCCAGGCTTTACAGCACGGATAACTCACGGATATGACCCAGTACCATCACTACCCCCAATGAGCCTGTTCGGGGTCTATGATCTTGGTTATAGACATATCTGGCCTGAGTATTGGATTTCTGGTTCATCCCCAAATGGCACCGATGTCATCCAGATGTGCCGTGGGCTGGAGAATCTATCATGCAATGGCACACGCCAAACAGGATTCAGCTTTGAGATTGAAGATCATCGATATTACCTAGGGCATATAACCGCATGTGGGCCGAAGTTCACGTACCGTGATATGGAGGAAAGCTGGAGCGCCGAGGATCTGGATCGTATCAGAATGCTCGCCGGCAACGATACCTTCTTCGCAACCCATTATATCTCCAACAGAACCAGTGCTTAAATTTATATCTGCTCTAGGTGCCGGAGGTTGGAATTTCGAATACTGCATGGCTTGGTCAGGATGAGCCTCTCATTCTGGTTTCTTGTGATGTTATGATACCCTCTGCATCATTTAGCTTCATGGCATCCGGTAGACGTGAAGATACCATATACTATATAAATTACTCAATATTGCTATGTTTCAATTAGCATTTATCATCTTTAAATCTTCTACCATACCGCTACTATAGGTATACAGGTTACTACATGTTTTCAAACTATATATTTTGGGATATTATCGTATGACATATGACAAAAGTTGCGTTCCGTGACTCAAGTTGAAGGATATCACAATGCCACGACTTAACAACCCAGCATTGGCGAATGTACCATTGAGTGAATAGTTCTGTAATTTATTTTGCTGATTCAATCCTTTGGCAGCATGTTTCAGGCAGTTACAATCAAGGCTCCTCTTTATTGCTAAATGAAGTCAGCCTTTCTTTGCCTATCCACGGAGCCGCGGGATTTGAAACCCGACATTCAATAGGTGCTTCATTACCCCACCAGATGCGGCTCAACGTTTAAAATGGTCCAGATATGATTTGAAATGGAGATGTCTGTCATACTATTGTTCACTATAACTTTGCACGGTAATCACGATGAAGAGTTCAACAAACCCAGCTTCTCCTACAGTGCCAGCACAACTAAGCCTAGATGGACGAGTGATTATTGTTACAGGTAGTCCCTATGGTTATATGTTTACTTGGAGAGACACGTTAACTTACCGGATTCGAAGTAGGCGGTGCTCGTGGGATTGGTCTAGCTCTTTCCAAAGCATGTCTTGAAGTTGGCGCAGTAGTGGCCGTCACAGATATCCAGGATCATCCAACTCCTGACTTTACACTCACCGGCGCAAAATTTCCTGGTCGCCTCTATTACTACCAGTAAGCTGAAATTATGCACGGAATGGTAGGAGAACGTTTGAGACGCTGATCAAAGCAGTTGCGATCTCGCCAACGAGGATGAGTTGAACCACACGTTCAACCAAATCTACAGTGATTTGAATCATGTGGAAGGAATGTAAGAAATCACATCACTGCACATTCACCATGATGGCAAGGTTATTAACCTCCTAGAAATACCCAGTATTACCGCAGCAGGAATCTGCATTGACAAACCCTTCATCGAGCATACTTGGGAAGATATTCGGAGGCAGCAGTCGGTCAACGTATGACATATACCATACTTCTACCTCAGCGACCGACTTTGTCCGATGCTGAATTTATACAGGAAACGGCCACTTTCTTTGCAGTCCAGCATGTCACCCGAAAAATGAAAGAACAAAACAAAAAAGGCAGCATAGTAATGGTCTGCTCTCAAACCTCGCAACATGTATCCCCCGGACACGAGCTTTCTGGCTATGCTGGCACCAAAGGATTCATTTGGTCGTTCGCAAGGAATATCGCACACGAGCTTTCCGCTTATGGCATTAGAGTGAATACAATATCTCCGGGGTAAATAGTCGCTATGGGTACCAAGGTCTTATGGCTGTGTTGGTATTCTAACATTTTCTGGTCTAGGTATATTGCAACCGATATGAACCTGAGTATCGCAGCCCATCGGCCGAATCTGCTTCGGATATTTCGTGAAGCTCCGCCCCTTGGTCGAGTTGGCAGCCCGGAAGACCTGAAGATGGCGGCGCTGTACCTACTGAGCGACGGATCGTCATATGTTACTGGCCAAGATCTGGTGGTTGACGGAGGTATGCAGGTCTCCTCTGGAAACTACAAGTCCCAGCTCTAGGTCAATGTCAATAGTGAATGACCCCAAGCGGGTCAGGCTATACTTAGGCCACCAGGAAACCCCGTGTTTAATTTTCTCTAAAGTATCAACATGGGCGCAGACATCAAAGCCTTGATCTCAGCGGCAGATATTTTTCATGCACACAGCTAGCACAGACAATGCCATCCATAGTTTCCATCACCGCGCGAACCGTAGCCATCCTTTTCCCTGCCTCAATTACTGTACAGATGAGCTTCACTCTCGAGCCTGCAGGCAGAGGGCGGTGGAACCACACTCCCAATGATCGGCTCACCCCGAGGCTCTCCCAATACCCAGGTTTGCCAATAGTGAACAGCGAGGTTGAGCTGAGGTTGTCAAAGAGGGTTGAGGCAGCACCACCGTGCAGAACGCCATCTTTGTTGCACATGTAGTCGACAACTTCGAAGTGGAATGTCGTTCTCCTTTTTTCAACGTCAGCGCCGACATAGGTAACAGCTGCCAGCATGTGAGTGTCAAATCCGGAGTAATCGGTGTCTAATGTAACGCTGCCAAGATAGGCACGAATGCGATCGTCTAATGGTAAACTGAAGTCTGTCTTCCGATACGCATCTTGAGTCATGGTTGAAGCGATAAGCGACTAGTATACGTTACATTCAATGTAAGCTTCGCACTGGGAATCAGTTGGAAGAATAACCTACTCTGCTCTGGATATATGCCGTTTGTGGCTTCGTACGTCTTTGCTTCCTTGTGCTCGTTTTTTACCTCTCCATATAGCTTGCCCCCTGTCTTCACTTTATGCCATCGCACGGAATTACACTTCCAGCCAACTCAGAATTCGTTCCGAACTACATTCAGGAGAAAACATCACATGATGCTATTCAATAAGGCTACGCTTTAGAAATCCTCGGATATCCCTAGGATGAAGGTCCCAGTGCTCCACCTTCCTACTTTTTTCGAACACCATTCTCGTCGAATTCGATCTTGCGTCCTGTTCTGAGGCTTTCCTGTAGAGTAAGTGCTATCTGGAGTCCAGAATATGCGGATTCTAACCGCAGAGGAAGCTCTTTGCCTTCTAAAATCGCATCCGTAAACTGGTTCAGCTCCGTTACAAATGCTTCACGATACCGATCAATCCAGCCCGGGGTCGCGTCCTGCACAATTCCCGAGGAATTCGATATTTGTACCCTATTGCTATGCGGCACTAGATTGATCGAGACTTTACCTTCTGTACCGATGATTTCAGTACAGTTGTCGTAACCATGAGCCGTAGTTCGCGAGTGATAGTAATGTGCAATCTTTCCGCCCCAGAATTCGACCACCCCTACTGCATTATCGGCGTCCTGACAATCTTTCAGCTCTTGATGGTGTGCTATGAGACCCGTTGCCCAGAGCGCCTTGGGCTTGATGTCCTCCCCAAGGAACGACAAAGTAAGATCAATATCATGGACAACCGTATCGACAAAGATCCCGCCGCTTTGTCGAGCATATTCAACGAAAAACCCAGACTTGTCCAATTTCTCAGCCCCCTGTGAGCGAACAATAATGGGATCACCAATGACACCTTCTTGAATCTTTTGAAGAGCTGCTTGATACTGTTCATCAAATCGTCGAACGAAGCCGACCATCACTTTTGTGTTCGGTCTTGTCTCCGCAACCTCAATAAGCCCCCGCATCTAAAAACACAGTGTTAGCCTTCTGGCCCAAACAGCATCCGCCACACGAATGAAAGCTAGGACTTACTGATGGGAGATCCGTTGTAACTGGCTTCTCGCATAGTGCATGAACTCCTTGTTCAATTGCAGCCAGGGAATGCTCAACATGAAAAGCCGTAGGCGAAGCGATTACTACAGCCTCCAAGCCTGTCGTGCGTATCATCTGGTTGTAATCACTGAATATACTGACTCCTTCGGGCTGTAAATGATCCTTGGCCCACTGAATCTCATGCGGGGCGACGGAACACACACTATGGAGTCGCGCCCGGGGAACATGATGCAGGATATTTAGGGCATGGCGTTGCCCCATCCTGCCCAAGCCTACGACTCCAATGTTGAGTTTTCTTGATGGAGCAGCCATAGCCAATTTGTGGGTTCCCATTCAAAGATTATCCCTTTATGGAAGTACTGTCTGGTTTGACTCTAAGGGAATTTGCAATATGAACGTAAGCACTTAAGAATAAATTGAAGCCAAGCCGACTACTGGAATTTGAATCCCGGTATGGCAACAATCCACCATTAATAATCAAGAGCTTTTTGATTGCATCGGGCGGGGTGTGCAGAGTAGCTCATGCTTTAGACTATAATTATTCCATGTTTTCTACGTCACTGCTGACCATGATGCTGTAGTTTCATCATACACATTGATCGTAGTGCTGGAAGATACGACTCCAATGTACCCTATTAATATATCGTCTAAGCTTCGTACTCCTTGTGATTTGTCTACATATATAACCTAACAGGTCAGACAAGAAAGGACCCTTGGTCTACATCGTACCTAAAGAAACCGTGCGGTAGTCGCCTTTAGAAATATTTGAAAATGAATATTTTAAACTATCTACAATGTATGGTTCTAGTATCCTTGGCGGAGAAGCCCTCCTAATGACAAATTTAACAAACTTCCCTGTATCTTTGTTGTCGTATTTCTTATACTAAATCTACCAGACTCATTCCCTTCTCAGGAATGAACCGATGGTATTATATTCGCCTGAACCATGCGATCAAACACAGTTGTGTACCCGTCAACAGTGGCTATTGACTCCTTAAAGCCAACATCACGGGCCTTCTCAAGAGAGTATTCCCTATCAAAATCAAAATCAACCAGCATAAACTGAGTGTGTCCCCAATTCTGGTTTTCAATAAGCCCTCTTTTCAAGCCATGTCCCTCCGTCAGGCGGTCCCAAGTACCATGGTGCTGATGTACAAATTCCTCCATACTGACCTGGCCGTCACGGGGTTCAGTGCCCACGAGGCCAAAATAGGAGCATATACCAGGCCATACCTGCTCCCACGACACCGTCTCACCATCCGCACTGTTAAAGGATGATCCATTCGGACATTTGTCTCTATTCAGGGCGGCGAATATCTCCATCTTAGAAAGAATGTCTTGGAATGTGTCGCTATGTGTGGATCGGTATCCGTGGGGCTTGCCGGGAAATGCAACAGCTGCTCCGGCCCCATAGATCTCCCGGTAGAGAGTTAGATAGAAAGCAATTCCATACGCCATGTTCATGGCATTCGAGCCGGGTGCAAATCCCACGATACCATCAGGTCGGATTTCCGAAAAGGTCCATCTGGAGCCCTTGGAAAGCTCCATCAGGAGATCATATTGGTCGTAGTAGAAGATGTTACGTCGCCAAGGCTCAGGAATCCGAGGCATTTGTTCATGGAGAGGCGGCTGGATGTTAATCTCTTTAGGAAATTCCAATCCGTAGCCTTTGCCGCCAGTCTGGAGGATGACAGCCTCGAGGTTGGGCGCGGCGGCACTGATGGCAAGGGTAGCAGTGCGGAGAAGGTCAGTGTTGACTTTCTTCAAGGACTGAAAGTCGTTTGTTTGGATGTATGCTTTGGAGGACGTTAGGATGACGTTTTTCTGGTAGCCCTGAATTAATCTTACCGCAAAAGAACACAATATCGACTGTCTCTACCTCCTCAACTTTCGACTTCAGCTGGTCGATGATCTCCTCAACTGAACCGGTCAGGTCGATCCCACTCACAATATTAAGGCGTGAGTCATTGGGGAGGAGAGTATCTTTCTTTGACAATGGTCGATTGCACAAGCCAGTTATCCGTCGGAATGTTGTTGGAGTGGGATAGATAAGAGTCTGGTTCATCAGAGACCAACCCGATATCCCCGACGCGCCAAAGATTAAAGCATGCTTCCCTGTGGCTGACATAGTGAAGAGATGTTTACTTGACTCGCGCGTTGATTCACAATCCATGTCGTCTGTCGATCTGCAGCACATTTTTATTCTTCATCCGGGATTCATTTCCCGGTACCCATTCCGCTCATTAGTAATTCACCTCCAAAATGCACATCAAGAATATGCGGAATCGCGAAAAGGCTGTTACTTTGATACGATCAATTAATAATGGCTCGTCCATTTCTCAATACTAAATCTGGTTGGTTGATTACTGCTGTAGCACTATGGAACTCATTGTTAAGTCCAGTATACTTGAAGTTCAATACATGAGAAAGTAGGGCATAGGACGGGAAAAGGACCAATAAAGGCTAGTTCTATCACAGGATTGTAAAGGGGATCGGCATCAGTCTACAAAGACATACATTGCTAGTCTCTAAGGTTGGTAGGCTGGGCTCACTTCATCACTCTACATAAGCGGTGCATTCAAACAAGAACACAATGTGTAGGCTTCATAGGAGAGTTTCCAAGAAGATGCGCCATAAGTCAGCAAGTTCAATATCCTTAGCTTAGCCAGCTTCGTTATATCAGTTTGTCATACAATTTACTCCTGCATGAAGCACAAAGGCTGGGAGTGAATTGTATGGTTTCTTCATCAACTCTGAAAGCAAAGGCCTTGGTGAAGGCTAAAACGTACACCAGCCTCGGCGTGCTTAGCTTTGAGATCGCCATTTGACATCATCATGGGGCTTTGTATAAGACTCGCTAACGCCAGTTTCAATGACCAAAGCTAGGAAATCGACATATTGTTTCCGGATGGCCGTCGACTAAAAGGGGTGAAGATCTGGTCATCCTGCTTTCCCTTGTTTCCAGAAGTGGGTTTGTAGGTAGTGCTTGGGCACCAGGATATATCAACACGTTGACTGTTGAGTCTAGAGAATCATCGACAGCTGCAGTACACGGCTTAGCCAAGCTTCCTATATCCGGCCTCACATTTTCCGCTGGCCCTTCTTTGTCGGCGCCGAATTCACCCTCTTTTCTGCGTTGTCCAAACCCAACTTCACCTTCAAAGTGGAGTCTTTTCTCTGCTAGCCATGCCGGGCGACCTGTCGGCCTGGCTGATACTGAATCTGGCTTTTCCCGGGCATGTGTGGCGTCTCGAATGTGCCAGTCGGACTCCGATTCCACATACCCATGACTAGCGATACGGGTCCCCTTAGCTATCATTTCCGCGTCTTTATAACATAAAGTTAAGTGCGCTCCCCTCGGATCCTTCTGGTATCTTCCATCGATCCAGGTGGTTTGATATATTCCACACCAATCACTTGTATCATCGTCAGAAGCTGGGTCATTTCCAGAACGGAGATGAATGGCCATTGGATTAAGCCCCTGGTCCGTCGCGTTTAGTATGCAAGACCTGTGTATTGCCTGATCAGGTCAACGCTCTTGGGTCTAATTAAGAAGTAAATCTCGACCAGGTTAATAATTGACATGGCAAGAGACAAATTAGACAATGCTTTTTGATACTCGGGTCTCGAGAATAACAGGGTTCTTATTTTCTTGAATAAACTTTCTTTCCTTCCGGCTCTCCTGTATATTTGCAGAGTCCTTTCAAAGTAGATATCGTTCCTCCCGTTATGGTATTTGTTCTTCATTCTACAGACAGGTCTATCAGCCTATCTTTGTTTCTTGTGCAACTTTGTGCTCCGATACACCTCTGCATTCGTAAGCACTAATACCTGTGTACGACAGATAGGCGCTCTAGCATAGACCCAAGGTAGACGGGACAAAGCATCATAGAAATCGTACTACACAGCGTGACTAACATTATGTTATTTCCCATTCAATGTTCCTTCTTTTTCGTTCTTTTCTTTCTGTCCTTTGACACCATAAAACGATACTGCCTGAGGTATTGCTAACTCTCATCCTGAGTGTCCCGTCGCGCTCGGATGTCAAAGAATTTGTCTGTCAAAGCTTTTCGACTTATCTAGTAGCACGCGAAACTGTGTAAGGTTACCTCGGAGATTGGATTTCTATGTTCCACACGGCGATCAGTTCTTCAGGATCGTAGTAAGCGTGATGAAGCCCGATATATATATACACATAAGTCCATAGCGCACTTGGACATTTCGATCCCTTGTTGGACCAATTAACCGGCCAACAATGGTAGAGCCTATAAGACACAATACCCCTTGATTTTATCAAGTTCTACGCCAGGGCCGGCCACTTCTCATATCCGGGTTCCGGGTGTGGTGGAGCTTGGAGAGTACGGAGTACAGCATTGAATAGTCCAGTATTTAAATGTGGGGCCGTCAAATCGAGACAAGGCGTGAGAAACGATGGCAGTTTCACCAAGTCGATGAATTTCCGTTGTCGGAACGAGTATTAGGGCTTCTTTTCCGGGGATCGGCACTCCGAGCATTCCTCGTCGCATGTTCCGGGGAGGGAGCCCCAAGACTCCGTAAATGCCGGCAGTTAAGTACTCTAGCTCATCCCGGTTCTTGTATTTTAGATCCAGGGCAGGATTTCATGCATCCTGAGTCTCCAGGCTGCTTGGGATAATCAGCCCATCTCGATATTGGTTTCACATGCCAAAAGGGTCTGGACTTGGCGGTTAGCCCTAAGCCGAGATGATGGCGAGGAACTAATATGAACTATCCCTTGTTCCGAGGCGAGGAAATGTAGGAAATTGTGAAATTGCTATGCGCTCTATGTATCTTGACCGCCTACCGTAAACAGTAATTGAACCACACACGTTCAGCGCTAGTTCCTCTAATTTTAGGTATCACGTACGGAGGAGGCAAATCCCGTTTCTAGCTTCTACCCTGTTAGATTGATAGTTCCCCAGGCCTCCGCTTAGTGTATTAACAAGAATGGTATTAGTGAATTGATTATAGCATTTCTTCTTTCCTCAAGCTAAGCTGTTTATCTCGTTGGAGGAAGAAGCAGGTCGAATTCCAGGGCATAAACAACTTTATATATTCAAGTCTTCCCCTACACAGTTGTTTGAGCCTGCTAGCAATCACACACAAATTTCATAACGCGGAGAAGCCAAGCGGTCGTATTACCTCCAAGAGACTAGCTGCCTATCCTACGACAACGGTGTCCTTACCCGTAGGAGATGGTACAGCCAATAGCCATTGGCAAAAGATGGGCCACCAACGGCTGACGGGATCATAATCCAGCCGGAGAGCGGGGCAGCCGACAGACAGTTCAACGGTCTCAAGGCTAGTGCTTAGCGGGCTGCATCATCAATGGTGACACTTGTATCCTCACTTGAAAAGCCAATAGGGGTTGTGGAATTACCTTGTGCTTTCCCTGCCAGTGGCAGGGACCCCCTGCTACAAAAAAAAAGTAATAACTGACTCAGTAAGAATTTTATTGTTCCTTCATCTTTCTCTGCAAGTAATGCAACCGTCATTATGGCCGTGTTGGTGATATTAGGAATAGGTCTAGTTGCCTATTTGGTGCTTCAGAGTATCTATCGCCTGTATTTTCACCCATTGAGCCATATCCCCGGCCCAAAGCTGGCTGCGATTACTCATGGCTACGAATTTTACCACAATATCATCAGAGGCGGCCTGTTTATCTGGGAGCTCGAACGGCTGCATGAAGTTTACGGTAAGCCTTATTGAATTCCTTCACTTACTTTGTAGGTCCAAGGCTGATCGCAAACAGGCCCCATTGTCCGCATAAACCCCCGTGAAGTCCACATCAAGGACCCCGATTACTACGATGAAATCTACGCCTCTAGCGCTCGCAAACGCGAAAAGGACCCCGTCCTCGTCGCTCAGTTCGGCCTGGAAGGATCTGGATTTTCAGCTATCGACCAAGAAAGTCACCAGCAGCGGCGCGCACCCGTGGCAAAATTCTTCTCCAAGCGCGCCATCGAGAACCAGGAGCACCTGATCCGTGACAGTCTGGGCAAGCTCGTGGGTCATTTCCAGGAGGCTTGTCGTGCGCACACGGTCGTCAGTCTGGACGCGGCCTTCGCGGCGTTAACCTCCGATGTCATCCACCAGTATGCCTACGGGTTCAACCCCAATAACCTTGATAAGGAGGGGTTCAATGCCAAGGTCCGAGATGGTATCAATGGTCTCTTCCAGCTGGCGCATCTGCTCTATTTCTTTCCCATCTTGCAGACGCTCATGAATGTCATGCCGCTTCCCCTTTTACAGTTGTTGAACCCCCCTGCGTTTGCGCTGGCGAGCCAGAAGAAGGAACTCTATGAGCGGGGCGCGGCTGCACTGGAAAAGGCGAATGCTAAAGCTGGAAGTGGGACTTTGATCGACACACTTGCCGCGCCATCCATGCCGGAACATATGCGATCTGCGCATAGGCTCATGAATGAGGGCTTTGCTTTGGTAATTGGAGGTACCGAGACGACTGCCAGGTCGCTTGCTCTTGGGGCGTGGCATTTGTTCACTAGGGAGGATATCCGAAACAAGCTCCGCGAGGAACTGAAGCAAGTTATGCCGACACCGGATTCTCAGCCGACATGGAACGATTTGGAGAAACTGCCGTACATGGTATGGCTCACCTTGCTCTCGCCAAAGTTTGCATGCTAATGCCAGTCCAGTCCGGAGTTATTAGCGAATCCCTGCGTCTTTCAACCGGAATCGCGAATCGATCATCGAGAGTGGCGCCTACGGAAGCGCTGGTGTATAAAGACTACACTATCCCACCTGGAGTGAGTTAGGCCCCGTTTAAATGGGGAAAATGTGACGACACTGACAACATTCTAGACCCCAGTCAGCGAAACAAACTACTTCACCCTTATGGATCCCGAAATCTTCCCGGATCCCCATGCCTTTGACCCGGAAAGATGGATCCGAGCCGCTGCCAAGGGACAGCGATTGGACCGCTATCTGGTGAACTTCTCGAAGGGAAGCCGGATGTGTGTGGGCTTGAAGTAAGATGCGAGATACCCCTCTACAATGTTTGTATTTTGCTAACTGTGGTATAGCTTGGCCTATGCGGAGCTCTTCCTGGTCATCGCCACGATCGTCCGTCGCTTTGATATCGAGCTTTATAAGACACCGAAGAGCAATATTGATTTTGCTCGCGACTTTGGTACTCCATACCCCGATAAGGGTAACTTTAGTGTACGGGCGTTGATTACAGGCGTTGTTAGCGAATAAGCGTGTAAATAGGTAGTAATTTGAATGCAGCAAGGGGAATCAACAAGGGCTATATGACAACACATAATCTGACAAAGGTAGACTATCTATGCGGCTAAGTATCTCACCGTTATGATGATACAAACTTTTCGGAAACAATCAGCCTATTTATAAAAGTGAATAAGAAAGAACAAAGGAAAAAATTCGATATTTATAGATGGGTATACAGTCATAAGACATATGATAGAGATGACATGACCAGACAGAGGTAGTCGGCTCCATCGCCCGGAAAAAAAAAAAAAAGAAGAAAAAAACAAAGTCGCAGCGCAAAGTAGACGGTCAGAAACTTCCTCGTAGATCATGGGTGGTCCTCTCTCCAATCGAAGTTCTGCTTCACCCTAATCTGCATGGCGATAGGTTCCTGGCCGGAAGCAGTGGAGCCGTTGGACGGGATCACGCCTTCCTCTCTGCGAGGACTGCTAGCACGTCCTACGTCGGTAGTCAGGTAGATTTCATCCTCTTCCGGCCAAAATCGATGCTTCTTACCATTCGAGGGCCGATAGCCTGACTGGTTGCCGGTACTCTGCAGCCCCGTGCCCGAAGTCCCCTCGCCGGTCATTTTATAGTCCCGTGTGAGGCCACTGCTGCCGAAAATCCCCCATAGTCTCAGTTGGGGGATTTGGCGCAGGAGTGGGCGAAGGGTCGGTAGACAGGCGCTGACAATACCGATGCAGGGCTCGACGTTGGACCAGATCATGGCGTCGCCAATCACCCATGTTATGTCGACGGAATCTTTCATTTTCGTGATGGCGCAGATGCGGACAATTGTCGCTACGCAGACGCTGTAAGAACAGTTCTGTTAGCTTCTTGTTTAGATGATGTTGGGGCGCATAGCTTACAATCCACCAAGCAAGAAGATACCGCTAATGGCCCATTTCTGACCTTTGGGCATCTGCAGGCTCCAAACGATCGGCATGGGCAGGCATAGAATGATGACATCGGTGAACAGGTTGGCGACACCGTTCCATAGATAGAATTGGTAGAGATTGATTCGACAGTGCCCTCCACTCAAAGGATACACCCATTGGGTCCAGAAGAAAGATGACGGGACGCAAGCGACCGAGATGGTGGTAGAGACTGAGACGGCATATCCGATGGAGAGAAATGCACAGAAATACAAGGACCAAGTGAGGCGGAAAATTCGGCGATAGAGAAGAAGCACGGATAATTTGACCATAGGCACTGTTGTGGCATACAGAATAACATAGGCGAAAATAATCTATGAGTTTCCACATTAGTTTCATAGGAAGGTATTATAGGCGAAAGCGCGGAGGCATTTACTTTCATGCTCATTAGGACATCATTCTCCTCCACCACCCATATGTGTTTCCCTATCCCATATGCGCCTCCTGGAAACACACTTTGTTAGTTTAAACACCCTTGAGGGTTTTAAGTAGGCAGCTGGTGGTGATAATACCTAAAATACAACATACGCCTGTCCCATATGCGAACGCCTATGCAAAATGTTCAGTCGAAAGTTCAATAACTACCATGAAAAATCTAGGATACATACCAATGCTACCAAAACAAACCAGTCATCATATGCTAAATTGGCACTTTTATTTGTCGTTCGGGCCCAAAATCGCAAACCCACAAAAATTGTAGCAATTGCCATGACAGCCCCAACCGTGCCGTCATTCTGAGCGATCCTGTCGGCGGACAAGTCCAGACCCTCCGGCGCAGTCCCGATGACAAGGCTTGACATGTTGTTTCAGAGAGAGGTCAGTTCATGGTCCAGTCAAGTGGTGATGAGATTGTGGACTGCCGAGGTAGTGTCGATAGTACGGCGACACGAAGAAGAGAGAATGTGTGTGCGTGTGTAGCTGAAGTCGCAAAAACGAGGGAAATGGGACGAAAAGAATAACCCTATCACACCCCAGGTGGGAACCAAAGAGCGTATAGCTATCCAGTCGCAAGAAGAAAAGGGAAAAAATCCGTTTTACATGGCAACCAGAGGGGAAATAAGGATGCAAATGGCAATGACAGAAACAGGTTGGGATCTACAACGATGTTGAGCTTTCACGAGCCATGAAACTGCTAGGGATCGAAACATTCTTAGCCTGCGGACGGCACAGATCGAGTCATGAAGGAATGGTCCCGGTGGGGAACATGAAGCCTCCCCCGGGGCAGATCTAGCCCTACCATGGCTGGGAAGCGAGGTTGCCATTCCTGCCATCCGTGGTTTTCCAAAAATTCAGCTACCGAAATCTTTGGATTATAGAATTAAGATTACAGCGGACAGGGGATCTTCTATTTTCTAAAATAAAATTAATTTGACATACCCCCACTTCTCAACGACGAAAGTTAAGTAGACAGCATATGATCTGTCAACGGACATACGCCAGGCTCTTCCTCTTACCCTAAGTCTGCTGTCATTTACTAGACCACATCCTTCGTCTGGGCCTATTTTAGTGCTGGTGAGATTTTCCGAAGTTGCAAATCAAAAATAGGGAAGTTTTTTGAGTCTGGCCCGCGTGTAATCCGTTTGTTCTCCGAGGTACTGAGTAATGCGAATCCCCACATCTCCACCCAGACGGAGTAGTGTCACCAATAGCCGAAATCGCTAAAAATCTCAGGTACCAAGCGGGCCCTAAAACTTCATGAGACACCCACTCGCCGAAACATTTTCTGATCTAAGTAAAAAGAGGAAAGTCTTGCTCTAGCTCAAAGCCTTCGAAGGTCCACACTTATGATTCGAGCCATTATCTTGACTAAAAGCCCCCAACGTAATTTCCCATTCTCTCGGTACCTGCCTCAGCCCCCTCAAATTCCAACAAGGAAGGTTAGCTAGGTCAGGACTCAGGAGTCGGAACATGGCTTATGCTGAGTAGCTATCACGGAGTGGAATCAAAGTATCAATGCAAGCAACTACCGAGAACCGACATCTACATCTAATATTGTGGGACCGCGGCAAGAGGGCCCTCGGCATTATACCCCTCGATGGTCCCCGACACCCAACACTAGGAGTACGTACTTTATCTCTTACATGGACAGGTAGGGGTAGTTTGACGAGGTAACCGGAATGCGGCTCTCGAACTAGCTCAAGTTGTCCAACCACGCAGTAAAGTACTATTGCATTATGTAAATTCTCTTGGTTCGGCAGTTAAGGCGAGAGTAGGACTTTTTTGTGCCACAGTTTCCTTAAGTCTGGAGAGTACTATTCACTTTGATCCTCGTCAAGACCAAGTGACGTCTCAAATAGCATGTCGTTTGTCGGGATTTGGAGAGGCTATACGTCACTGCGCCTATAGGAGGATTCCCGGAGCACCTAGCTCGATTTCATACTGCGGATATTCTCAACTCACTGCTACGAAGCGGAACTTCTTCCGCTTCGGTTGTCGAGTGGTACTTTCTTTTGACAAGCTTTTTCGAGGCCGCGTGTTGAAAAACTGCAAGTAAGCCCAACATTGGCCAACATGCAGCTCCAATTCGATGCGGTGCTTTGTTCCCTCTGGTGGGAATGACAGTATCCAAAATGATTAACCCATTTTGATAATTTCCTTGCATAGGAGACAAGGAGTGTGGGACGGATATGGGAGTGTTATGATCTTCATTGAGCATCGCATCCGCGGAAAGTGATTGCTCTCTTTTCCATGCACTCTAGGATAAAGTTTCATGGTCCGTTCGCTTAAAATACCATAGGATATTGTGCACTCCGGAGTTGAATTCCGTTCTATATATACTCATAGAAAGTTCTGCAGCCCTCGGCTAGGAGTTCTTGCCCCACTGAGCCCCACGATGAAGCCCGGCTCTGGGTCAACGAGGTTCCATGGAAACACAGGCCACCCTCGTTTCCAGCCCTACAGCTTCTGGAAAGCTATTTAGTTCTGCAGTACTCCGTATTGTGGGAATTGGTATCCTACACACAACCCTTGGAAAACTAAAATTAGCTTGTGGCAAGGGAGACGACTCAGTTGCCGAGCCTCGTCCAGAACGTCGACTTGACGAAAAGCTGAAGGTAGAAGAAAAAGGAAGAAAGGCCTAAGCATACCCATATATTCCTGTTTGAGAAAAAGCGTAACCACGCATAGATCCCTGAAAGTGTGAGATGTAGCTGGTCTTTACCACGTGGCGAAAGCCTAATTTGATAGAACACCCGGCCGGTGGATTCTTGTGATGTTAGCCATTCAACAGCTGGACCATATAAACAGATTCAATCTTGTAACTTCCACATCGTCTCAGCAATTCCCCACTTGCCGCTTTCCTCTACCATCCCAGCACCGATGAACGCATAAGTCTGGTTGAACCGTGCAAATTTTCCTTGATCTACATTAAGCTCACCTAGGAACTTGGTTCCTGTCAAGCTCTATAGATGAGCTTCTCAGTGGGTTTATGGCGTACAGTTTCTGTGGCAGGCTGGCAGCATTTGCAGTAGCGCCGCAAAGTCTGAAATTAAGGGGCCATGTGGAGAATACAACTGAGGCTGAACCTGCATCATCAGAACAGGGAAACTTGAGACCATATTGCTGAGAAACATCATAGTGAATAACTTCACGGGCCTGATGTTTGTTAGCCTTATACACAGTACACGCTTTTGAGGTTCTTAGCACTACAACACAAATACTTCATGGCAAAATTCATTAAAGCTTGAGTAATGTCACTGTGGCAAGCCGGGTTAGGATAATATAGTTGCCATAGTGTGCTTCGGAAACTGAATATGGGGATTGTGGTGGCGTTTTTGTCGATGGCAGATTGTCAAATGTGTGCATGGCATCCAAGGAATATATTTTTGGATGTACTCGTACAGCAGGACACTACATTTAGTAAGACGCGCCCCCGAAGCAACGGAGTAATTAGATAAAAGCTTTTTGGGGACAAGCCTCTTAACTTATATTATCTTCTAATTGCATCCAAATATTAAATATTATAAATTGTGTTTCCTCTTTACTTCAAACGTATGTTCTCTCCCTCGCCCTCAATTCACGTGACATCACATGACCACGGTCAACGACTTTAGCATCGCTGGTTTGTATTAGACAGTCATCGATGATCTCCAAAGCGCCGGGATTATACTTACTAGGGTGGTTTGAAGAGTCATATTTCTCTAGGATTAGGACAACAGCCTATTAGTATCTCGACATAGTAATTAATTGACAAAGATCACGGACTTTCCAGCCATTTCATCCGGAAAAACGATTCTTCCGGTATCAAATGCTGTATATAAGGCTTTATCCTTAAGAACCTTCCACATACGACCATAGGGTGTGGAGAACAGGGCTTCCCGTCCGCTCAGCCGTACTTAAGCCACACGCCGGGAGGTTAGTAGTTGGGTGGGTGACCACCAGCGAATCCCTCCTGTTGTATGTTTTTCTCTTTTCTTTTTTTCTATTCCTTTACAGAAGTGGTTGGCGATCGTGATCTGTGTCATCTGGACTCAACCAATATGGCTAGAACAATGCCTTTTACCTTATTGCATTCTGTGAACACACAACCATCACACGGAATATCCTCCTTCCGCTCAAGACCAACTATGATTTAATATATTTGATAGTCTCAGACAATTAGTCTTTTGCGAAATACGCACGCCTCTCATATGCGTTGATATGACCGTGTTTTGACATATTCAGCTAGGTGCTGACGACTCGCCTAGCTTCTGTTAAGCCTCATGTCACTCATCACATTGTAGATCACGGTGAAAATCCCCCCCGAATCCGGCAAGATAAATAACGTATTGACTAATAGTTCAGCCCCTGAAGCTTCGAAGGAAGCATAGTGTGTGGATAATAGATCCGTGCATAGTATGGTGCTTAGAACTTAATACATCGCGAAACACTTTGCAATAGTAACAAATACTGTGAAGCTGGTTGCTGAGCCGGTGAATACACCGTAACGTAGAAACGGCGACATCAGTTTCATGTGCCAGTTGGACAACCCACAGAATTCAAAATGGTGTATTTACGCTTGTTCTAGAGTTATAACAGCAGCGAGGAGAGATACTATGTGTGAAACTAGGTATCTTGCCTACGCGTGTGTCTGGACGCTAGGGACAACACGCGTCTTTTGGCAGAGACCTGTCAGTGAAACGCAAATGGCGAGCCCACGCTTTCTTTGCTGACGGATCATACTACTGCTAACGGCAGGTGTAGGAACTATCGGGCTAGGGATTATGAAGATATGACTCAGGATCATCTTGAAGGGGCTTGAACAGAGTTAAATTGTTCACAGCTATACCTTGAGATATGGTTTTGTTATTCAGATTCCCATGATTCGATTGCAATACAGGCAAAGCGTATATTGAGGCCATTGGCAGTTATGCCTATCCAGAAAAAAAAATATTGGGTATGAATGTGCTTGTATGTGTATATGCTATCTCTGGCGTGGGATATTTACACTGACTTTTAACTGATACTCGTGTTCTCCCCCCCGGTGGCAATTCTCCACTAGGGCCTTTAAACGGCAGTCACGGTCAGGAGTCACGGAGATTTCTACTAGTTTAAATATGACTTTCTTCCTAAGGTCGCGTGTGGGAAGGATAATTGTGGGACTAGTGGAGGTGTTCGTGTAATATTTCCTTCCTAAGTGGATAGGGGCTACTGAGTAATACAGGCGGTGATCGCTTGCCACAATTGACCTATCTGTATCCACAGACGATCTTTTCGCAACCTGCCACGCGGTACAAATGTCAGTGGGGAATAGTACTTTTAACTGTTTGTATTCCAAATACCCCAGTCGGTACCAAGAGTTGTGCAGATCAAATACACTGGATACGAATGGGCTCTTCTCGTATAATTCTCGAAAAGCCACGTAACCTCCGGAGGTGAAGGGAGATAGAACCCTACCCAGGGAATTAGGTGACTTGGGATACTGCTCAGAGTAGGTAGGGGTGAGTAATCCTCAGCTTGATAATAGTCTTGTTGAAGGCTGTTGTTTGGGTAAGGTCATTTCACCTCATGCAAATCACAGATGTGGTTAGAAAACCTATAGATGTAATCATCCAATGTTATATAGAATCATAGAATCTTTTAATGTACACTCTAGTACCTCCTTCTATTATGAAGTAACGTTGAGGTCCTGCCCAAACCCTACCTGATTCTCTAAGATTGGGGACTATCTAGGGAGGATATAGAAGATGGATTGGTCTTACCCCTGGTGGGCTCTAGCCGGATTGGCGCTGGTACTATCGAGTTGATGGGTGGCCTGACTTAGTGGAGGGGAATTATTCCAGACAGGATGGGATGACTCGGGTTTTGCAATGAAGTACAGACGGTCTGGTATTTCATTCTGACACTCGCGTTGGGCAATTGCAAAATAGATAAAACGCGCCTCTTCAGAACTAATATGTTGAAAGCACGTAAATTCTGAATCTAGTGGCATCGCTGTGATCGTTTGCCATGTGCTGTGGGCTCGATGGGTGCTCCTGTTTATAAAAACCTTTTCTTTGGATAAGTACAATTCCGATCAGATAATGTTTGGGGCACCGAGAAACCTGTCAGGTTATTACGCGTAGCGCAAGTGGCGTTCTTCGTTGGACCAGAATGCGATCTTTGTTATTTCAGTATGTAGGGGACTGATCACTTTATATTATCTTCAGTTGGGCCTAATGCTTGAAGTTCTGCACAGCAGTTGTGGCTCTTAAAACTCTCTGGGAAGGAAGTCGATCATAGCTTACTACGATGCAGTCGGTTGGGTTTAGATCAGAAGTCAGATTGCCTCAAATAAGGGGACTTAACGGTTCAATATGATAAAAGGACTATGAAAGATTGGAAACAACATGATACAATCAGATAAGCGCCAGAATAGCCCGTGTATCACCAGCAGAAAACACGCGGTAGAGCCACAGAAGTGAAAGAAACCACCCAGGTGGCACAGAACCAGCATCTAAACCATGGCTAGACTGCTGTTGTCCAGCTGCAGACATGAAATGCTACCAATGAGGAAAGATCTGATCTACACATTAACCATCCTGCGCTCCTCAGGGCGAACGCAGCTGGCTTTGTGCTCCTGCCAATGGCGGCGCTGGCACTCCTACACAACATTAGCAATAGAATTCCAAAACAAAGATTGGAGCAGACTGTGTTCTTACCCTGTCACAGTAGTAGGCAACACGGCATGTGGCGCACTGGACTAGGCCGTGTCCGATATCATCCCTGACCTGTCCGCACTGAAAGCAGCTGGAATAATGTTATTAGAGTAAAATTTCATATGCTCAGGCCGTATCGAAAGAGTAAACCTTACCTTGGCTCCTGATAGTTGCGTGGCACACCAGCCTGGTAATGGTCTAGAGCCGCGAGAAACTGAGCTCGACCGGGACTACGGAATCCTTCGTCGCAGATTGGCAACGCAAACCGTGAGTTGCAATGAATCTGCGGCACCAGATCCTTCAAGTGCTGGAGATCCTCAGCCCTGATTCTGGCCCCAGCACGCATCATGAGCGCGCCCAGGATGACGGTCCTGTACTTTGTATAAGGGATTACCCGGTCATCCTCCTGGGCACGAGAAGCAGCAAAGAGCCTGTCGCCAAAGTTATCGGTGTCGAATTTCTCGCAGACGTAGGGCACGATTTGGTTCTGCAGCTCCCGTCTGTACTCCTCCGTTCTGTAGAACGCACGTGCCGCCTGGCCAGCCAGCATATCAATCTGGTGCACCATTGAGCTCATGGTGTGCTCCCAGTCGTCGGTTTGGAACCCCAGGGATCCTGCCAGGCAACAGGCCTCATCCATATCCTGATCGCCTTCGAAAAGACCTAGCGATGAATAGGGGTTAATTAGACTGTAGCTCTAAGGAAAGGTGACCGTAGTGGTGGCAAGGCTTACGCCAACCCCAGCGACCCATGGTGGTATTCTTGGGAAATAATCGAGAAAGGTGGGTTCACTACGCGAGCAGCTTTCGAAGGCTTGACCACTGGGGATGTGACTGAGACGTTTGAGATGTCAAAGTAGGAGGTTATTCGAGAGCACTCAACCAGACAGTTTGGGAGAGAGTGATGAGTGAGATGGGAGGAAAAAAATAAATAAATAAAGAGACGGAAAGTGTAGAAGACAGAAAACGAAGAGAGTGGGCTAGTTTATCTGGTTTGATGCAAACGACAACAGCAGGAATATGAAACAAAGACAAAGAATAACAAAGAGGCGATGACAGTGAATATGCATCTTCCCGCTCCTTTTCAATTCACTTAAGAGATACCCCAGAGTAAGCATAGACTCTTAATATGTGAACCCTCTGACAAGTGACAACACAAATGTAAATGTCTTTGCATGATGGTGAATTTAACATCACGGACAAGAAAAGAGACCAAGTATGAAAGGGACGTTTAGACATGTAGTTAGTACACAAGTCAAGTTACTCAAGTATAACCTACTCAATTCTCTAGATTAATTGCCTCCATGCTAAAATATACAACAAGAAGGCCGACAACAATAACTGTCTTCACATGACCAAGGGAGCCGAGATCAGAAGATATCGATGGGTCCTCCCAGCTCCCATGAAGCTAAGAAGTGCTGGCTATATTCATGTTTAGTGAAAAAGGCCTCCCAGGCTGGGTCGCTCTGCGAACCTTTTGAGTGAACCTTTCCCAGTGCTGACATGCCGAGCATAGACTTTGTGGACCCTTGGTGAAATGGGCATAAATACGGTATAAATAGCAAAGCACGCGAAGGCGGCAAAACCCAACTTCTATGCATTCAATGCTTTGAAGTATGTATAAGCCTGCCAGAAAAAAAGCTATCAAATTTTCCTTTTCCTGTGGGCTTATGTTCCTTAATGGGACTTTGTGCTGTTACTGTCTCATTCCAGTACCCAGAACTACCTACATAGTAGATTCGTTCCAGGATTTCATGCTGTCACCTCCTTGCTTAAAAAAGGGTGCAGAATTGCTTACCGACTCTCTGGCTGGCATGCCGCAAGCGGTAATCCGGTTCTGCTATTGGTTCTTTGCAGTGCTGACCGAAACGTAAACTTTTAACAGTTTAGCTTAATTTCAGAAAGGAAGATCCGACGGTTTGGAATGGATTGATTTAAGGCTAGTGCATTTTACTCTCAATTCTTTCATAGCTTATCCCCAGTTTGTGAAGAACTGTAGCGTCGATTTCCACAACTGCCATAATTTAATTTTTTTTTATTATCGTAGAAATTTCAAAATTTTGGTGTAGTAAAAAAGCGGCGAGCGTACCTTCCAATACTACCTATATAACTAGCATACGCTATAGCCAAATTGCAAATGTCAAGCGGTCAAGCACCAAGACAGGCGGGCCGCCCAGATAGTCTCCGAAGCCCCTACTATAGGGTCGCAACCTGACCAAGTTCGGGGATTCGACGCGACTTCTCCGGATTCCTCAATCAACTCTTACCACCGGGCCATTTGCTCGAATAATCCGCACAGATGTTGTTATCTGGCTTAGCAGTAAATTGGTTTGGAGACATTATGTTAGCTTTTGGTATTAAAATGACCACTTTTCTAGATTATGATGTTGCTAGCATAGACATACATGTGCTAGAGACCCACCACTAAAACTAAATCCTAGACTCCCAACAGCATCGAAATGGTAGGCGACAAAAATATAGTATATAGTACAAAGGCTGCTAGGCAAGTGTGGTGTGGATCCTTGGCCTAAGGTCAAGCCATACCAGCGATGTGTTGCAAGAACACGGCACAGTGGGCGGAATTATCAATAGACGAAAGCATTTTGCAGGTTTGTTTTAGTGTCTCTTAAAAGCCGATTGAGCTCAGAAACCTGTTGATCTGGGGTAAACCGCTCCAGGGATATTCACTGGAGGCACATGTTCATAGCCCTATGTGGCATTTGTCTTGCTGGGCGAAGTTGACTATATGCAAGGGGAAACGTGCTATTGAAGGAGAATCGAGAAACTAGGTATTAGTATTAATATATACGAGCGATCCGTTATCTCTCGGAACAACTAGTATCTAAAAAAGATATAGAAGATATGTAGACAAGTGGATCCGGTATATCCTAGACAATAGTGCATAGTAAGGTAGTGATGTATGATAGAAGCGAACTGTGACATGCGGTTTGCCTTGATGCCTCAGGATATATATTAAGATATTACAGGATTAGCGCCAGAATTAGGTAACGTGGGTTTTAACGATCGCGTCGACATCGACGAACAAACAAGTTTGAGGTCAATGAACCGACCATTTCGACGATTTTACAATGCGAGCCCTTCCGACTCCGGGGTTTGTTCATCCCTGGGCTACGATATCTCCCCTTAAGCCCCCTTTTGTCCCCCGTATTCTGAAAAGAAATCTACATACAATATGTGAGAATAAAAGGTTACTCACCAAGTACTCCACACCACGTATCATCATCCCCTCCTACGCCTCGCCAGACTTCGTTCCCAGCTAGACTAGCCACCAAATATAGCCGAGTATGTTGTTACGGTACTTCAAACCGTCTGTTTAATGAGCTCATTTTCTAGGCGATGCGACAGGTGTGGCGAATACAAGAAAAGACTGAGTAGAACTACCATTCCATCCCAATATACCGCTTCTACATTCGGTGCACTTGCTGATCGGCCGAAATCATATTCAAGTCTGACCCCAAACACACGGACTGCGAGCGCGATATCAAACATGATTTCAAGCACTGGCGCGAAGGGACTCTAGCGGAGGAGATCGAGGAAGAGCACTTAGACTAGTTAGAGCGAGATGTGGGCCAGCAAGACGTGATGGGCGCATCGGCGCATCTGGAGTAGAAAATGCTGGATGGGACGTGTGTGCGGAATGCCTGGGTTAACCACCAACAGATACTGCCGCTTTAGTCCCGTGCTGCGGAAGACGAACGAGGAATTGGATTATGAAGAGGCTGCTGGATATAATGTAGTAAACTTCCGAGTGGCTCAAAGGTATCTATTTCTAGGCAGTACTAAGCCAACGAGGCCCTTAGACCTACAGGGGCAAGCTAACAGCTACAAGGTAGTCATACGCGTAGTGATAAGCAAGGTTGATTTATCATATCAGACTATTTAATATACGTTTTCTGTGCTTCATTGATAATCTCATAAAGAGTAAAAAAAAAAAAAAAAAAAGGGAAAGAATAAGTGGCAATTGTGGAGTCTTATAATCTTTATTGAGTCAGCACTATTCGTTCCGGTATGAAGCTTAGTTCTTAGTATGGTTTACTGCCATTCTGAAACCCTGTTTCTAAGGTGGTTGGTTCATGGGTGGCTGATCTAAACCGTCACTATAAATTAGATTGTCTCATGACATTTCTCCAAGCACCGGTATTGGCCATTGTCGTGGATCATTGCCTGTAACCATGAAATCGAACCAAAGGCTGGAACGAGCACCAGACTTCTTAGATAATTTGATGTGATAAGGTGACATGGAGATGCAGAAATCACAGGAAACCAACCACTCCGGACACATTACTAAGACCAGGTAGCTCCTCCGACAGACCAATGGCGAGAGGAGACATTACAGCTAGAAGGTGAAATCATGCATGCAGTGCTATAGCGTCTTGGCCATGGGGTAATCTGTCAGGTGGAACTTTTGATAGTAAACGTACTAGTTGGCAAACCCCGCACGACATATGCTTGTTTATAAGAAGCCACATATGGGTGGTGGGCCGGTCGTGTTTCGTTTCTGAGATTCATACTGGAGGCCAGAAGAATCCGTCCGCTAGCCACGGTGCAACACCATGACTCTACCCTTGTTTTGGATCGGGTTGTTTACTACCCTCAGCTACCTGGTCGTCAGGAGCATCTATCGCCTTTACTTTCACCCTCTCAGCAAATTCCCTGGGCCAAAGCTAGCTGCCCTGACACATCTGTATGAATTCTACTACGATGTCGTCAAAGGCGGGAAGTATCTCTGGGAGATTCAGAGAATGCACGATCAATATGGTAGGTACCTCGGTCAGGAGTTCTTTTAGCTATACACATGTCTAACAACGAAATGAAAAGGCCCCATCGTGAGAATCAATCCCCGTGAGCTTCATATCAAGGATCCATATTATTTTGATCCTATCTATACCTCAAAAGGGCAGGCGAAAGATCCGTATATAGTCAGAACATTTGCTACTCCCTTGTCTACTGCCGCCACAGTCGAACATGATCGTCACCGCTACCGTCGAGAATTAATGAACCCATTCTTCTCAAAGCGGTCCGTAATGAGCATGGATCATATTGTCCAGGATAAAGTCGAGAAAGTATGCCAGCGACTCACGCAAGCGCACGAAACAGGAAGCGTGGTCTCTTTGGACGACTTATTCGCTGCTTTAACGGCAGATGTTATCTCCCACTATGCATACGGGGAGAGTCTGAGGGTTCTAGATACAAAGGATCTGAAAAATGAGTTCCGAGACGCCGTTGCTTCTGCGGGATTCCTGTGTCACTTCGCACGTTTCTTCTTCTTCGTGCAGATGGTTGCGGATGCCGTCCCAGGGCTGGTAGAATGGGCGCAGCCGAGTTCAAAGGGACTGTGGGAAGCTAAACGCATGATAGAACAGATGGCCGAATCTGCCCTGCAAAAAGACGAGGGGAAGGATGCCAATTCGAGGAAAACAATTTTTGATGCCCTCTGTGCCGAGTCAGTGCGACCAGAGGAAAGGACGGTTCCAAGGGTCCGGGATGAGGCGATGGTTATTTTCGGTGCAGGCACGGAGACGACGGCAAGAGTGTTGACAACCGGGTCCTACTACCTCTACCGAGATGAACCACGTTTAGAGAAATTACGAGCGGAGCTAAAGACGGTCAGGTTGGACTCGACCGGCCACGCCTCTCTGGCTCAACTGGAATCCTTGCCATATCTAGTATGTCTCTTTCAAAATAGCTCGAGAGTATTGATTGGGAATACTGATAACATATGCCCCAGACCGCGGTTCTAAACGAGTCTCTCCGCATGGCGCATAGCGTAACGATACGATTGCCGCGGATTTCACCAACAGCACTGGCATATAAGGACTATATCATTCCTCCAGGGGTAAGCCGCCTAGGGTCCGTGGAACTGGTGTGATCTAACATGAGTTGTTTAGACACCAGTCAGCCAGTCAATATATTTCATGCACATGGACCCGACTATCTTCCCTAACCCAGAAGCCTTCAATCCTGAACGGTGGCTTGAAGCATCGAGCAAGGGTGAACGACTGACCAAATTCTTGGTTCCTTTCTCAAAAGGCTCCAGAATTTGCCTGGGAATGAAGTAAATTCCCCCCCCCCAAGTCATTAATGGTTATCACATAAAACTGACGTTCACAGCCTAGCGTACTCTGAGCTGTACCAGATGTTCGCTGCCTTAGTTCGTCGCTTCGACCTTGAGATCCACAACACACCACCAGAGAGCATGCGTATAACGCGAGACTTCCTAATCGGATTACCAGAATCGGATGCTCTCAAAGTGCATAGTCTGGTCACTAATGCTCTGTGACTAATATATGCGACCACTGGGAGTTTAGGAGAAATGTTTCCTTCTTTAGGCGCGCGTTTTCAAGTCGACCAATATAACGTTGTACCATGCGACCGATTGCATTTTGAAAGACTATCGTCAAATAACCTGATTTGAGTTTTATCTATTTATTTTGTGTGTATTTATTGATGAGCATGTCTATGTATTTTGGATACAACATGGAAAATCGTATAGCGTGGATCAAGAGTAACCCGAATACTCCTAGAATACATTAGCGCCAGCAGAGAGTCACTTTGTGTAAATGCATCAATATTCTCGTGCTTGATGGAGGATGTACACACCTGTGACAAGGCCATGGGCGTTATATATCCTATCTTAAATACTATAGAATACCTTAAGGGAAGATATATAGACTCTGCTCCGAAGCTCATTAACTTAATGAAAACACGGTAGCACATGAGCCATGGCCTTTCATCTTGCAATATAGTTATCCAATGAAGTAGTCGCTAGGAATCTGATTCAACAATGGATATCAAATAACCAATGACCAACAGCCACGACCATTCTACAAGCCTTAGATTCTCGAATAGCTAGAATTAAACCAAGTCCTGCTTTTTGCCATTTATCGCGGCTCTGCATGTTAAATTACCCTGAGAATAATTGCTTAAATAATCAACACGAACGTGGTGGGCCTTGGAAAGAAAAAGGGTCAAACATGCGGTCTCTTCGTCTGCTAGACGACCATCTTCTGATCTGGTCAAGCATTACACGTTATCTTTTCCCAAATCTCACCTAAGCTATGACGTACTCAGAAGCCTACAACAACTATCGAGTCAAGTAGCCCACTTTCGTGACGTGGTCGTGTCGTACCGCATCTGATATGCGTGCCTCATTGGCCACATAGGCAGAGATGGGTGGCCTTGACCAATTGATAACTATCCTGCTCCGATCCGCTATACAGTAAGAAGCAGTAAGAAGCTACAAGAATTTTGTTTGTTCTTGTGTCTTCCGTATTCTCAGGAATGTCTTGTATTGGAAGAAAATATCGAAAATGGTTATTTCTAGCTTGCTGTTGCCCTCTGACCTAGCCGTTGGCGCGTATAGCCCTTGGCTACACCACGACTAAGAGCCCGACATATAGTGTCTACCTCAACAGAGTAAGCTCTATGCGGTTCAAAATCCTATTCGAGCCTGATGTATCGAGGGACGATCTTTACTTTTTACCCACAAGGCTGATAAGCAAATGCAGTGCGTAAGATTTAAGTTCTCGCTGACCGCCGGATTGCTTATAAAAAGTTTACTTTTACTATACATTATTCTATATATCTTGATTCCTAAGGGGTATATAGCAAGCAGAAGAGTAACTCACCTTGGTCTACCAAGAGAAGGTTAGGCCTCCAGCATGGATCCGAGTTGCCTTAAAAGTCACCAATAGCAATCTCACAGTTCGCACATAGTCATCAGTGTAGAAGGCATAATCCTTGTACGAGGTTACATACTCTTCAAAAGAATCTTAGCCAAGGCCAGCAGGTGACGTGTGATTCAATAATATATACTGTCCTGTGTGTACCTTGACTTAGCCACGTTAAATACAAAAGGACCGGCCTACCGTAAATGTTTAGCAGGATTCAAATCCGCAGGAATGAGTCTAGGTCTCGAGATCCCGAGTATTACCTTTCTCATAGCCTTTGCTGTGGGAGGGTGTGCCTGGTTGAGGTACCTGAAGGTTTGCACTATTGGTTCTCTTGTGATACTACGGTCGTTGACATCGCTCAGCGTCCTTTGCCTCGCACACCACCAATCATATCGCTTACAGTCCGTGTTTTCCCCCGTCTATTGCCTGTGCTTGTATAACCTTCCTATAGCGGGATGAGAGGAAGAACGGCCCCGTCGAAGCATTGGAAAGGCAAATTAAACAACATGGTCCAGTGATTGGGTTGCATAGAGATGGGAGAGTATGTTCATTCCTTAATAGGTAATACTCATATGTACCTTCAAATACTAACAGTCCTACAGGTTGAATACATCGTGTCCGATGAATTAACCCCAAGGGTCCTAACAGAGGATGCAACGTTTAGCTTCGAGCTTGGGACAGCGAAGGTTGGCTTATTTTATACACTGCATCCAAGTTAATCACAAGATAACCACTATTGCTAAATGTTCCCTAGATCTTGAATCTTGAATTTCTACCCAAATTGTTCGGCAATTCCATTTTCCAGGATATCGACTCTGCGGTTAACACTCTATTGACAAAACATTTGGACACGATGATCCATCGTGGTAGGGTATTTCATGATTACCTATCTGTCCTAATCTAATCCCGAGGTAGTGTCCCCTATCTTCGAAAGAAATGCAGCCGAGATCTTGAAGTGCCATTCTGGAGGTCCTGTTAACTTGCTGCCTCACCTGCAGAGAACAGTCGCAGAGGCAATGATGACAATAATTCTTAGCGATGAATGTACCTCACCCCGACACTTTACTTCACTGAGGCTAACTATCATCTAAAGGAGCTATTACCATCGTTCGACAGAGACACCGTAGTTGACACCGCAGAGGGCGTTGCAGAACTGATAGGGACCTTTCGGAGCCGCTCGATGCTAGCCCAATATTTTCCTGTCCTTTGGCAAATAGTAACATGGTACGTTTTAAGAAACTCACTTTGGTCACCGACATAAGTAACCCCCGGACCAGGATAAAGGTTGTGATATACACTGTCGTCATTCGGTTCGGGTTCGCCTTTGGACCTCTTATATGGAAGCAGATATCGGTCGCATTACAGGATTCCAACAAGAAGCCCCCTAACCAGAATGTAAGAATCACTTTTATGACAATATTCATCATCTCTTGCGGCATAGACTAACTTTCCAACATCAAGGTATCTCTACTTCGAATCCTAGTTCAAACAAGTGAGGCCATGGACGGCCACATAACCTTCAGATCCCGGCTTTGGATATTCGGACTAGTTGTCATGTTTATCTTTGCCTCTGTGCATCAGACGTGAGTCCCCCACACCTTTGCCTTTACATACGCTAATCGATAAAAAACAGTGTCTCAATCACAATGTGGACCATATTCCAGTTAGCACTGCACTCCGAATATCAAGACATCATACGACGGGAAATCCACGATCTCACCAGCCGTGACACTTCACAGATCCCTATCTCCGAGCTCGACATGCGAACGCTCAGGAAGGCTTTACGCACGGACTCCTTTATCCGTGAAGTCCTCCGGATGAAAGGTGACGCCGTAAACCTGGTACGGATGGCGCGCAAGGATGTCCAATTAGGAGACTACATCGTCCCCAAAGGTACATTGATACATACACTCTCCACATATAGGCTACTAAGACAGGGGGGTAGGGTCCCTCATCTTACCACTGGTATCATTATCCAATCGGTCCCCGCGTTATAATGAAGGTGATCCGAAGAGATTCGATGGGATGCGGTGGGTAGAGAAGCAGAAAGCGGCTTCCACTACTGATCCCGGCCATCTTTCATTCGGGTTGGGCAGGTGGGCTTGCCCGGGGAGGTTTCTGGCAGTTGCAGGTACGTCCTGAAGAACTTTAGAGTCCAGTGGGGACAGGAAATGCTGACCTTGCTGTGCAGAAATCAAATTGGCGGTTTTTGCACTGCTTGCGGATACGCGGTTGGAACTCGTTGGTGGGAGGTACGATGTAGCTGACAAGTTCAATATAACGGGTAATCCGCCTGAAGGGCAATTGGTGTTTAAGAGGATTAATGGTTGTTGAAACGAAAGCTGGTCTATATGTTTGTGCCTTTATCTGGGTAATAGGATGGTTCTGCATCAATGTGGTTTTGTCGATATGTTTGTGGCCATGGTTAATGGCCTTTTTAGGAGAGTGAGGGCGGATGTCATTCCCACGATACTTCAAGACAGCCCGGCAGCTAAATAATATGTTGGGGATACAGAATATGTCGATGGCGCTATAGTGAGTTTACTATGATGATTTATTGAATCAATTACTATCTAAACTATTTAGTTCTATATAATAAGTCTGTTATATGTAGAGTGGGCAGTGACTATATTCAATATTCAAAAAGAACAGATTTAAAATAGGTTGAACTTCACAATCCTTCTTTGTATGCTGACTAGATGATTGGGGTGATTCAAAAACCACGGAATTGGAGACATGTCATAATACGACTTGAAGAAACCGACCTGTACGAAGAGCGCCGGTCTCAAATGTAAGGATCAGGATTAAAAAGTCGAAGACATAAGCTCCATAAACCAGCTATCAAAGAGGCTATCATCTCCAAAGAATGAAGGATCTGGCATATGAATCCCATTGATATCGTGTGGAAAAGGCTCAACAGAGACCATATTGTCGGAGCCGAGCTTCGCTTCCCATCCAGGGCGAACAGATCGAAGAATCTCGGCAGACCGAGAAAATAAGTCCCCATTAGGATAACTGCTATTATCAATGCCAACAACGACAGGAACTTGCTCTAGGACATTGACGAGTCGATCCAAAATAGAAAGAGGATTTGCAGTCTGTTGAGCACGATGCTTATCCCAGTTTGGAGCATCGAGTGTTGCAAGGCGGTAGAGGGTGACAAGGCAGCGAGAGATCTGGGAGAGAATGGCGAAAGTGAACGAAACATATTCAGCTGGGGGCATCATTAAAAAAATATTAAACCATGAACTGATTGACGTGAGAGCCTGGAAAAGATGGTCTTGTCGGGATGCTTTGACATCGCTAGGACTGAACGATAAAAAGGAGACGGTGATTTCGAGCTCATTACTATAAAGATGGAGTAAAACCACTGGCTGGGGAGTCAGCTTCGGGTGAAATGTAAATATAAGGCGTAAAGTGCGTACCGTCTTTCGCTGAAGATTTGAATATTTCTTTCTTCACGTCAGAGAGCAGTGCGGTCGCGTCTTCAGCGAGTCCAACAGCTTCGGATGTATCATTCAACCATGCCCACCGAGCTCTGTTTTTCTCAACTATGAGACGCATTCGAACCAGTTGGACTAGGATCTCATCGTTGGCACATTGCTTTTGTTCGTCTAGAATTCGCAGGGATTCCTCCAAATGTGGTGTCCATCGAAATGTTTCAATCTGTTGAAAAAATGAAGATATTCTGTTCTGATCGGTTAATAACTATCTGTATCATCCTGAAAATATATTCAACATACATCGATGTCACCAGGTAGCAACCCAGTGCTGCTCTGCGCTCTTCCATAGTACGAGGTGTGGAAGGTCGCGGGCACTGGTTAAGATTGAAGGTCGGTGTCATTACTTGGACTGGTTTGTTCAGACCAAGATCAAAGACCAATGATGTCGCAAGATGTGTGAAGACAGATAGAAAAGGCTTTGGGTGGAATTGGTGGAACTGATAGCTCGCCCTTTTGCTCAAGAGTCAGAATATGTACTTCTTCAGATATTGATATGGCCATCTTACCAGCCAATAAATGTTAGCAGTCCTAATAAAAGATCAATACTTTTATCAGACTGAACTACCATCTCCTGTGCTACTATTTGACGTATTCTAAGACCAAGTTCATGCTGATGAGCGGTAGACTTGGTGCTGATGGCCATGACACAAAGCCAAAGAAAAGGTCGCTCTTTGCGAAGTTGCACAGCACTCTTTTCGGAGGGAATGTGAACGAATGGAAAATATTGTAACTTAAATGTCCGGAAGTGATTGAGGCATTCTTCTGACTCATGTGAGGAGAGACCACTTATGCCCGGTGAGCATATCGAGCCTATCGTAGCTGGTGTACATGTGTTACTTTGATCTGCATCAGGGTGGTTTAAGGGGTATCCATGTTCTGAAGTTGGTACCAGATCATTCTTCTGGTTGATGCCGAGCTTTGAAAAGGCCTTGGCATCATTCATCAGAGATACGAGGCCATCTATCTTTTCTTCGAGTCGATTTGCTTTAGAGGTAGAGGCAGGCTTTTTCGTAATGCCTCGCCGTCGTACCGTCTTTGCTGGTGTACATTCTTTGTTCGTTTGATGGCACCTGGTGAGGTCAGTCTCAATGCTTTTATAATTAGGGTATTCGGCCCACCGTTGGCACGGCCCGCCCGCGGCGCGAACAACGCATTTGCGCTTGGACTGGGCGCAGGTGGCGCAAGAATAGCCATATGCAGCTGGCTTGCCGGCTACCGACAGGGGGTTTGAATCCATGGCGAGCAAGAGGAGTTCCCCCTCAAAAGCTACGTTGGAAGACTTTATACCGCATCCTTTCCTCGAACTTATTCACGTCAGATCGGATCTATGATCTTCCGCGCTCGTGACTCAAATCACGTGCACATGCTATTGAGACCGGTCTGGATTATGGTGAGAAATAATCGAAAAGAATGTGTATCTTAGCCTGGAGCCAGTGAAACTGGACGTCTTGTGATATTGGCTTATCTCTAATTTGAACAACTGATAACAAGAGCCTGGTAATGCGGGTGGGGAAGCGTTATCTGTGACATTTATATACCCTTTCACCACGAATTCAGATAAAGTTGTGAACAGAATGAATTGACAGAATCAAGCCTTCGAAACTACCTCCTTCTTCCGAATATCCTTCCAGCCCATAAAGCAAGAAAAGAAAAAGCATCCGCAAGCCGTCCCCGTCGTCAAATATAGGACTCGATCGACACTCTTCGCGTAGACCAGAACTACTCCCGCTAGCTGCGGCTCAGAGACATATGAGCGAAACTCGGTGGCTCCTGCATGGATAATTGTCTGAGGATCCACAGAAGGGACATATGTGGGAATCAGTTTTGAAAGGCTATTGGTGAATATAGTGTCTGAGAAGCTGAGAAATAAGGCACCTGCGAGGGTTTGACTGAACATCATTAGTGCAGTGGCTACAGGGATCTGTGAAGGCGGAAGGGCATTCTGAACCGCAATAACGGGCTTGGATGAAAGTTAGCGTTATCCGTTTTCGCAAGAAACATTATGTCTTTCTCGGACTTACTATCTGCACGCCTAGGCTACGAGATGCTCCGAGAAGGATCTGATATCCGATCCATTTCCCTGTTGATGTATGGGGCGACAACGTTGACAGCAGACCATTGGACACCGCCGTGAGTGAGGCAGAAATAAGCATTATGGGGAGGTAGTAGCCAGCTCTTTCAACTAGGCACAATGTCAACAAACGTACATGGGGTGAAAAGAGCTTGAACCTTACTAATCTTGCCCGAAATAACGGCGCCGCATAAATGAGCAAGAATACTGGGGAGAAGATGGACACCGCTCATCAATGGACTGTCGTGTTTTACCCCCTGGAAATACTGAGGAAGATACCATAACACACAAAAGACCTGAGCCATGAGTAGTCCATAGGATAGGCTGCTTGACCATATGATCCTTTTGCGAATCATCGAAAATGGTATCATACCCTTATCCCCTTGTCTGTAATCCCAAATAAGAAAAGCAAAAAACGTGGCACCGGCTCCGCAGAAAAGACCAATCACCTGGGAGCTATGCCAAGTAAATTGATTACCACCATACTGAAGCGCGAGCAGTAGTTGGATTGCAGATGGGGCAAACAGAGCAAAGCCAATAAGATCCAGCTGACCTGGTAAGACTCGGATAGCGGTGGTGAATTTCTGTTTAGGAAGAATCTCGGGTATCTTGACAAAGGCGAGCATGATTGCAACTAAGCCTCCAACTGGAAGATTGATGTAGAAGCCTGTGTTGTAAGTGTTAGCCTGAGATTCTCCTTCCATATGCTTTCTGAACGTACACCACCGCCATGATGTATACTCCGTCAATGCACCTCCAATCAGTGGTCCAGCTGCTAAGCCCACCTGCGAAACTTCAATGTGAATTAATATGGATACAACAGGCCCAGGATAGATGTGCGCTTACCTCCCATAACAAGACCTATCATTGTGGGGCGCTTAGACATGGGTACGCATCCAGAAACTATCGTGAAAGCTCCATTCAAGATTCCCGAGCCCCCCATTCCAGCGATGGCTCGTCCAACAATCAACATTTTTGACGAGGTAGAGATAGCACATATTAGAGAACCCAGCTCAAATACAAAAAAGAAACCAACAAAGGTCCACTATCGAAAGGGTTGGGTTATCAGAGAAAAGAGATACAGTGGTGAAAAGAAAATGGAGAGGGTTACCTTTGTGCTAAGGTTCATATAGACTCTGCCGGTGAGAGGTTGAATAGCCGCACTTTAAAGAATTAGTCTACACATGAAGAAATATAATCTGAGAATAGTACACACCTGGCAAGTTGATATGCGCTCCCATACCAACCGACATCAGCAAGAGAATGAAATTCGCTCGTGATCCGAGGAATTGCCTGGTTTTCCTGATTAGCAAAGAGTCGCACTTCGATTTATCTGTGTTGACTAACCGTCGAAACAATTGACGTATCCAACAGCATCAGAAGGCATACGAGTGCGACGGCAGTGATGATATTGAAAAGTTTGAATCCAGTTACCCACTCCTCCTGCGAGTTCGGGCTAGGTGCCGCATTCCTTTCGGGATCAGCATCAAGCTCTGGCTTGCAAATACTATTTTCTTTATGTCCATCATGGACATTTTGGGTTTGTGTTCTGTCTGAAGACGCGGTTCCGTGGGATGACATTTTCCTTATCAGTTGGAAACCAAAAATGTCGTCTTCAAATGTTTGAAGTTGTAACTATGGACGTTGACCTTGGTGACTCTATTGAATGGGAGTCAGAGGAGGGGGAGAAAAAGGTGGAAGATATTTACTGTCATTTATAGTACCAGTTGAGTCAGGCCAATGCTCTGTGGATTTGGTGCTTGCGGAATTGAGCGAAACCCGCAACCCCGAAACCCGCAGGCTGTCCAAACCCGCACTGCAGCGTGTGTATTCCTCTACTCAGGCCTCGCTTCTTTCCCTTCTGGGGGCATCTCCTTCCAATTAGCCGGGGGAAACGTATTAGGGATGGTAGACTGGATATATGCCCTGTGGTTAATATTCGTCATCGCCAACTGGGTAGAGTGAAAGACTCTCCCTGTTCTCCACACCCTGTGCAGCGTCACCATTGATATGGATTCTTACCACTATAGTCGATGGCCAGATAGCCTACCTTAGTCTACAGTGGGTTTCTCAGTATAACGATCGACGGCTGGATCTACGAACTTGGTCCTGAGCTTCAATCCATCCCAACTGCTACAGATACACAACAACTATCAATATCCAGATTCTTTAACACATATAGCGAGACTGATGTACAGCTGCCAATCAGATTCAATACTCTTTATATTACTATAGCCAAGCAGGCATCAATGTTCCTATACGATGTTCCAAGATCCACACAACTAGGGTGAAAACTACTTAGAAGTATACCGTAAAGAAATAGATCAACCGACTTTATTTTCCAAACGATTTGCTGTATACGGCAATGATGACATAAAGTTAAGGTGGTCAGGGGGGCGATCTAATACATAGAAACCCGACAGAAGTAAAGTATAGTGATAAGAGAGTGATGTTTCATACTGTAAAAAAGTAAAATAAAAATAGAAAAATAAAAAAAGGGTTCAATGCAAACGACTGTATCGACTGAGGAAGAAGAAGTCTAGCTGTTAATATAGTGGAATCCTTTCGTTGCTGATGAAAGCCCAGTGGATAAAGCAAAATAGCCAAGGCAAACAAAGATGCCTGCTGCTAAATCCCAAACCCTATCTCCGCCACTCTTAATGTCTTTTTCCATTTTCCTCATCCGTTCTTTGGTCATCGACCGGTGCCCAGGACCACAATTCCCGTAGATGTTCCACAGTAGATACCATCAAGATCACTCCTACCAGGGAGGACACGACTAATCCTACAGGGAAAACGACCAAACATATATATCGACCGAAATTTCCCTGGATATCATGGGGATCTGGCACCGTCCTCCATGCCAGTAACAATATCCGATAGAATTCCGTCAAGATCCAGTATCCTTCTACAGGCTCCAAAACCAAGAGAATAAGATGAATAAAGAAAAGACGGCGTGCATCTTTCTTTGTATGCAGATATCCTTTCTTTTCGAGCCACGAGATTGCGCTTGGTGGAGGCTCTAGTCTTGAACGATGATTGATTGTCGACTCGTCCCACCAGGAAGCGTAGATCCAGATGAGGATCCAGTGCCAGCTATAATATACTAGCCAGTACAGTACATACTGGTTGAAGGTGCAATCGTCGCAGCTTGGAGGCATGGCTCTTCAAAGGATATAGGTAATATAAACCGTGCTTTGGGTGTTGAGAAGGTATGAGTAATCCGAGGTAAATTTCAGAAAGATGGTGATGATGATGATGACGATGGTGAGAGACACGCCACCTTTTATGTCAGGGCACCATCACGTGGTTGATTATCCCTGTCATTTGGTGTAATGTCGCTTTGCTGCCGAGTACCAATGATCAGTTCAAGTGGGTGTTGGTGTCGAATTCAAGAAGTTGCTCATGAGGTCGTTATACCGCTATCTCATAATAAACCACCTTCATCTAGTCTATTTACCACAAATTCAAAGCCAAGATGTGTATTCCACCAGCGACTACCAATATATAGCCCCAACAACCGGGCACAATATTGACAGCACTATTCTTTACCCACGCAAGACTCTGGTTGCCTTGTTGGAGATTCAGGGCGTGGGTTGAATTGCCGCTGTCAAATTGCCCAGAAAAGGTAACCGTAAAATTAACTTTCAAGTCCTCATCACGGCCAGCGTACGATTGATATTGAGTTGAATTCATGTCAACCGAACCAGAAAACTTGAGCTCCAAAGTGGTGTTCGTGACAGACCCTTGCATCACCGTCGTGGCTGGCCAGTGCATATCTGTATCATGCGAAGCACAGCTCTCCGCTTGGAGACGGAACAAACCATCGGAATCACTGATCCGAGGGCTCAGGTCAGCAACTGTTGTAGCATTGAAGTCGACAGCATCCGATGCTGTCAAACTAGTTGAGACGTTCATGATCATTGTGTCTGACGCTTCGGTGCGAGAAGCTGAACCTCTCGTTGTGACGATGCCAAAGAGATCAGGCTCTGAAGAGCACAAGTCTCCTTCCCACTTAATCTGTGTATAGGATGTGTGGATTTCGCTCACAGCCTTGGTAGACTCCCATGCTTTGAACCCTATGATGAAAGGGTTTTTAGGTCCAGTCGGGTATGGAGGCTGTGGCCCTATCCATGCATATCCTAGCAACCGGAGTTGTTTTGTACTTTGACATTGATTCCCACTCGTCATATTGTATGACAGGTAGCCTTCTCCTTGGAAGTATGACCCGTCGTATATGGTTGGGCTGTCGGTCGAGTACGCGCCGCTTTGCGATGTCCAATTCCACGCATGTCTAGGGACAAGATATGTCGTGCTAAGTGCATTGCTTGTACCTCCACTTCCACACCCTGAAGAACTTGAGCTGTCGTCACTTCCACCGCTGCCGCTATCATTGTCGCCATCGCTGCTACTATCACTGTTGCTGTCGCTGTCATGGCCCCCTCCCCCACCTCTCCTAGCGACGACTTCCCCGTGGAAGATGGCAAGCAGAAGGAGGAACCAGGCGAGAAACACGTGAGACACCATTGAAACTAGTCCAATATATAAATACTGCTGTGCACAGTATGGTGCTGCAAGGTAGAGAAAAAAATCCTATCGTCCCCACCGACGGGAGATTAAGAAATTATATGGTTTTGAGAACACCCGAATTTAGAACGCCAAGTGCTTGTCCTCGTATTACTCGATCAGGCTGTACATTGCAGTGTGTGCCATTGGTAGAACAGGCTCTCTGGATGATTATCAAAGTTCAAACTAAGTATAGCTTCTCCTTGGCGGGCTCCTGTAATTAAGGGTGAGGATGTGAGGTTGTAGAAATGTAGTCCTCAATTTATAGATATGAAACTTCATTACAATAAAGATTATAAGAAACATACTCTACTAAGTTTTGATGCTGTCAAAGCCACGTGAAATACATACGATATACGGACGACAGATAAGACACAAATATCTTCATCAATGTGGCGCATACACACAATGTTAACCTGATCTACAGAAAATTACCTAGATTGGCCAATTCGGGTCATATGACTCAGCATTCTCCTGGCGCTAGACTAAATCAAGATTTGAAGTCTTGAACGGACGGGCAATGGGGCTCTACTAGTTATCTTAATTGAGCTTGGTGTTAGGGTTACACCTCCATGGTCCAGTGTTTCTCAGCACGGGTTGATCCGAACCCCACTGGTTAAGCTGGGAGCTTTCTCTTCAAATCTGTTATATAATCTAAATCATGGACTTCTCAGTTGAAGACTGCGAGATCTGGTTAGCAGGAACAGTGTTACTTTCTATAAAGATTTGTCTTGCCGTTTATTTTAATGACATCTGTCTAGCATCGTAAATATTGTTTCACTCAACGCTCTTTAACTCTAACCTTCTTGGGCAGCCGCAATCGGTTACGAGGGTGTAGTTTACAACGCGATAGCCATAGGGGTTCAATGGGCTCCACGAACGCAGGGTAATCACAATAACTCGATGCTGAAAGCCATGTCAACTAAGTGGGTATACTGATTAGCTGAGATAGCACAAATGGTCAATCTCGTACTCCAGAGGTAGATATAAATCATACCCTAGGTATTGCAATGAAGCCCTATTATTGACACCTTATGGTTGTATATCTTGGACTAACTGATAGGTCAAATAACTTTGATGTGTCAAATTTCCATAGTATTTACATTTAAACATTCACAATTGATCTTCGTGCTTAATATTCATCCTCATGGGGGTATCCCAGTTACCGGCGTGTTCAAACTCAAAAGAAAAAAAGCGGATAACTATGGATGATCGTTATTGGCCCTAACCCACATTCCATCGCGCGATGGTTTTGAAGAAGCGCACACTTTACTTTTGCCACGAACCAATGACGTACACGAGTTTGCTTGACTTGCCCACACTTCAAGTCCATATTGCTAATGGTCCGCGGAGATAGCTATGCTGCCGAGATTCTTGATGCGTCGATCTGAATCGTTCTGCACTGCGGCTGGTCAATTACTATATCCAAATTAGGGAGGTGTATACTTTGGCTGATGGGAGGTTTGCTGGTCCTTGGATCTGCGAATCTGTGCCGGTATAAATATTTATACTCGTTCCATATCTACACTTAAACATGCTTTTTGGTGCCTGTTTGTGTATGATTAGTATTTCATTGAAGTGCCAGCGTTGCAATGTCAGCTTTCCATAAATAATAATAGAGCAGAAGTATATAACTCACATATTGTCAATTTCATGACATGAAAAGTTTGCTAAGTGGAGATCTAGCTATCGTACCCCAAAGTGAAGTGATTCTCACGAGGTCCCTCCAGCTCGCCAAAATGGACCCGAGTTTCGATCCCACCAAGGAGACGTTGAACCTACTAGTCAGCTCAGGTGTCGCAAAAGCCCGTTTACCCTGGCCAGACTTACTTCTCAAGTCATTTCTTGCTGGGGCTTTCCTGTCTATTGGTGCTCTTTTCAGCGTAATCGTTGCGGGAGGCTCTCCCTCTTTGCGCGCCGAGAATCCTGGGCTTGCTACACTGTTGTCGAGTTTTGCCTTTCCAACCGGCTTCGTCATCCTCACCATCGTCAATACGGAGCTCTTCACAGCCAATGTATTTGTATTGATACTAACCACGTTCATGCGGAGGACTACATGGCTCGACCTTCTACGAAACCTAGTCTTATCCTATGTCTTCAACCTAGCTGGCTGCCTATTCGTGGCGGGCTTTCTTTGCTGGTGGTCTGATACCCTATCCACAGATACACTGAAAAGTTTCGCAGTCACGCAAGCCGAGGGTCGGGTCAACGTGCAATGGTCCGTGAACTTTCTAAGAGGGGTTGGATGCAATTGGCTCGTGGGGTTGGCGATCTTTCTCTCAATATCGTGCAAAGATAAGGTCTCGAAAATCTACGCCATTTGGATTCCGATATGGACATTCGTTGCAGTTGGCTATCAGCATTGTATTGCGAACTTCTTCCTCGTGCCGATTGGGATGTTCTACGGCACGAACTTTGGCGTCGGGAAGTTTATTTACCAGAGTGTGATTCCGGTTACACTGGGTGATATTGTTGGCGGTGCTGTTCTTGATGGGGTGTTTATTTGGTTTTTGTATGGGCATAGGATTATGAAAAAGCGGGCGGATGGGGAGAACGATAGGAGGGACCAGCTTCCGTCTTGATATGAGGTTCTCTTGAGGAGGTTGTTATGGGGTTCATGATTATGCAAGAATTATTACATGTGGAATTTTATATTGATTTCATTAATCTCATGGCTAGAAATTCACTTGCTCAATTTCTTCAACAGAGGGGGGGGGAATAGCAGATAATGAAATACATTACAGCTTGCTGCTAGAAGAAGCAGCTTTTGGAATCCCAAACTTTGAAATATCCTCCTTAGTCCTTCCGTCTATTGCTAGTTCAGCCAGCGCGCGACCAAACGCAGGGGCAAACTTAAAGGCATGTGCAGCGCCCAAGCCCACGATTATATCCTTATTGTTTTCCAGGGGGCTGATGATGAACTGTCGATCTGGTGTGATCGTATACTGACAAGTCACCGTGCGAAGCGGTTGGCGTTCCTTATCGGGTATAAAGCCCCCCATGAATGAAGAGAGCTGCTCAAACAACTCGGGCGAGGGTACATAGGTCCGTTGCTCAGGAGTCATGAAGTTGTTCGACCAATCACGACCGGCTTTGATAGTCGGCTCGCCGTAAGATGGGAACCCATAGAAAGCTGGATCGCCACCCCAGATCCATACGGGGAATCGGTCGGGCTGGAAAGCGGCTGGATCAGTCGGCTTGAAGTAGGTTACTTGTTCCTGCATCACTGACAGGGGAATATGGACTCCCAAAGGCGCTAGCAGCTTATTCGTCCACGCATCGGTGGTGAGTATCACCTTAGCTGCGTGGAACTCTCCCTTCGGTGTCTGGATAGTGACTCCTCCAGCCTTCTTCGGAGTCACACGATCGACAGGGGTATTCTCCTTCAGGACTGCACCTTTCGAACGCGCCAAATACTGCATGGCGGCAACTGTTTTAGAGGCATGGGCTATACCCGTGTCGGCTGTGTACACTGCATCGACCGTGTCGGGGATGTCGAACTGCGGCCAGCGCTTTTTCACCTCAGTGGCATTCAGAATCTCGTGGGGTAAGTTCGTGACATCCAGAGTCTTGATTAAACTTTCGAATGGTGAAGCATTATCCCGAGGGACGAAAACCAGGCCGCCGGTGATAGTAAGCAGCTTTTGGCCGGTCGCTTTTTCCAATTCAGCCCAGTCTTTATAGGCCGACTGAGCGAGCTTCACGTATTCAGGTAAGGCATTGGAAGTTCTAACAATACGCGATGTGTCGTGTGAGGCGCCGTGTACGTGTCCAAATTCGAACTGCTCAAATGCGATGACTCTCTTTCCCTTCTGCGCGGCTTGGTAGGCTGCTGCACTTCCCAGGACACCGAGTCCGACAACCGCCACGTCGTATTGCTCCATTGTGAATATTAATCGTCAGTAATAATTTCTGCCCTTCTGGTAGTGGTTTTGGCATGCTATGGTTCCAATTTATATTCTTGCGTGTCGGTACACACGGAAGGAGGACCGCTCACGTGGTTCTTGCGGAGGGGTTCCAGGCCTTCATTGGTTGACCGTGGGCCAGCAGGAAGAGTGAAAATTATACCGAAGAGGTTCTATTAATCAAGTATATGCATTTCATGCATGGTGAAGTGTTCTGACATAAAAGTCGGGCATACATTTGCTTCACATCGTCCGCTCATCCAAATGAATAGAAGATAGACCTGGGTACTGGACCCACTATATTCGTCCGCCCATTCAATATGATCCGTAAGTATAGTTGCTACCACATTTGACTGTGTAAGGGAGTAAGTTGTTACTGGAACTTGTCGCAGTCAGTGGACCCGGGGCAACATCCGGGCCCAGTGTTCAACCCCGCTCCAAACAGTATCGGGTCGATCACCCGTCGTTATCAAATTCCACTCAACGCGGGCCGCTTTCCGCCTGGAGTACATTACACAGCAACACAATTGGACGAAAGGGTCTTGCTGAGCGATATGATTGATACTCGGATATCCCTAGCGCAAAAGCCTTGCGTACTCGGTCATGATCCGTCTCAAAAGTAGGCGGGTCGGGTTTGCCGCTGTTTTGCTGGATGGTTAGCTTTTGTAATATTTGTTCTCGTGGGACGAATTCTCACAGCCTGGTGCAAGTGTTGCGATAGGTATGTACAGAAGTCAATGAATCCGAACTCGTCGGGAGCAGCACTGATAGCGTTGTTCTATTGTGAGTGGTGACGTTTGATGCTGCATAAGAGGTCGCCGTGGGTTAAACTGAGGGTGAAAGGGAAGCCAAACGTCCGCCAGGGAAGCGGACCTGGCACTCTAGCGATGGCGCTGATATACAGACTGAGAATTATTTGACCAAGTAGACTAGAATATGAAGTAGAAACTGGAGAGTCCATTGGCAACTGGCGCACAGGGGACATGTAAGGCTTGTCCCATCCGTATTCACCCAAATAATGTGTCGACGACTTAATGAAGTATTGTGCAAGATGCAACAGCAACATCGGCCGCCATCAAACCCTTCTTCTCTAATCTCCCTCCCATGTCGTTCCATCGCTAATGATGTAGCCAATGGGTATATTCAACCACTCCTATCTGTCTGCCATCCTGTCGGACCCGGGCTACTCCCATACCCGGGAGACTCTCGCAATAATCAGGCCTTTCCACGCCTCAGTCCATGTTTCCCCAGAACTCGAACCAGTCTGAATGTTCAATATATTTAAGCCCAGGAAGTTGTTGAGTCAATCGTTCGAATGCACCCTTGTTGACCTCAGGTTCTTTATCAAAATGTATATCTTCCACTTGAGGCAAGGCAGCCTGTAATAGATATCACGTAGCTCAGTTTATGTCGATGGAAGTGTCAGTTGAGAGGGCATTGTCCAGCACTTACTGGGATCTGATCAAGGACCTGATCCATCTCATGCGGTGTCAGTCCATCTTTCATCCCACAGAAATAGTCGAATATCAGTGTCTTAATGTGATACGACTCTAATCGAGGGATACGACATTCCCAATCCTGGCTTTCTTTATGGCAACCCTCGAGGCTAAGATATAGACAGTTCAGTCTTGGAAATCGTATTGAGCGTAGTATTGCATCGTAATGAAGGATTCTATGGTCATTTATGACACACATTCGTGCTTCCTCGACGAAATTGTCGGCGTTGTGGAGTGACCTTCTCAAGCAACTTCGGAAGGTCGCCGGAGAGGGGCTGCTTCAAGAGATAGTGCATGGCTTGATGAAACCAGCAGCTATTGACGAGCCCACAATTCAGAAGAGGACGTCTTAGGTTGACAGGATAGAAGATGAACTCCGCGCATTTGCAATCGAGATAAATCCATTTCATAATAAGGGAAACGATCTCTGGCAAGGTGAGGGTGGATTGCGCGGCTCTTGTCTCACCGCTGGCATTCATTGTGGGAGCTAGATGTATTTATTGACGTAGCGATGTTGGTCTCCGTAGCCTGACTCGTAGTAAGGGTAAAAGCTGTTGTGTGCTTTCTTTTTCTTTTCTTTTCTTTTCTTATCTGTCACTGACCGGTTGTTAGGGGAGCCTGACAGCAACAACAACAACAACAACAACAACAACAACAACAACAGTTCCCAGGCATGGAGGAGGCTTTTCAATATTCACTGTATGTCAGAGTAGCTTGTCCATGGATTATCTCATGCAACAGCCACATGATCAAAAGATTTTAATTTCCTACATACCGTGTTTTGGATCGTCCTCGCAATGAAGACTTAGCTAACCTTTGCCACTTCACCGTGTGTAGTGCACACACGTTACAGGAGATTGGAATACACATATATGTGTCTATTTTTGAGGTACTGTGATAACCCTGGTCAACAACTGTGACATGCCCATGATCGATCTTGCAGGAGATCGCTTGAGTGACAAGAGTACTTACAAGTGAGATGCTTATCAAGCACACTACTTATATTATCACGTCTCCTACCACTAAGAATATAAATTGTGTTAGTCTCATTGATATTACCGCAGCTTCCACGATGTTTCATTGTTGTTTCGCGATGTTAATTATGCTTCGAACATGACAAGCACAGCAACATAGCTCACAAGTTCAATACATATTCAACCATTCCCTATTGATGGCGACCCAACACTATACACTATCAAATGCTATACAGAAAGCCTCGTTGACATCAAGAAATTTCTTCTTTCATCAACATTCCAATTTACTCTAACAACCCTCCATTCGCCTTCTTCACCATTACGAACGGCTCCCCAACCCTCTTCAACAACTTGACCTCTCTGGGCTTCACAAACAACGGCTCCGTCACAGCCAAATAATCATGGTAATATGGCTTTTTCAATTGTACCTGTTTTACCATCAGTAAGCTATCGCTTTACTTCTCGATACCAAATGAACACGAAAGGTTACTGTTAAGGGGTGAGTGGGGGTAGGTGGATGATATACGTACCCCGATAAGCCATTCTTTTGACGCGGACCTAATAAATTCACATTTAGTCATGAAAGTTCCGCCAGAGTACCTTTTTCATTGAGTGCAAAGATGGGAGAATAGAAATATGTTAGGAACAAAGCTCAAGCAGGAGAAGGTACCAATTCTCCACCCACGAGATTGTGCCGGGGGAGTCTGGCTCCTGGTATAATTCGAAAAAAGTACATTCGGGTTCGGCGGTGACGGCCTCGTAGGCGGGTTTCATTGCGGTCCAGAATTTTGGCAGGTCCTCGGGATTGAGGTGGATCGTTACTTGAAGGGAGAGGGATTCTGAAGGGGTCGACATTGTGGGATTACTGTGGACAACTTGTCGGAGGGATGTAGTACGTAGGATGGGTTAAGCGTAGGACAGAATATGGTCGATGACAAATGCTTTAAATACGGTAGTATGCGGGGATATCGGAATTAACGGCCGTAGTTCTACAACAAAAGGAATGTTCCATGGAGGGTGGATTTGAAGTAAGCACTAAGCTCTAGGTTGGTGACTGCTGATAGGCTTGACGAGATTGACGCAACATTAATGGGCAAGGGCGGGTGGCCCTAAGGATAACACGATGTGAGACTACATGGATTATTGGCTATCTAGAGCTAGGTGAAAGAGGTATTTAGCCTATCTTATAGAGGGCTGATATCTTACTCCATAACCATTACCTAAGAGGTGGTCCGCTGAGTGGCTATGCAGTTTGTCTTTATTGACTTAACCAGCAGTCCAATTCATCTATTCCTTCGTATCATAATCCCAGGTCTTGACGTGCGTCACCTGCTATGATGCCCTTTGTGCGAATACCATCTTCATCCACTCCCTCTGCTCCGGACTTTGACACTTAATACAGAGTACTCAACTAGACAGCCCTTACGACAATGGCAAGCAGGGGCACCATCCTCGTGACTGGATCCAACGGGTCTTTGGCAGTGCCCATGGTGGAGCATCTCCTTAAGACATACTCACAATTTACTCTAGTCTTGGCCGTGCGTAATCCCTCAGCCGAGGATGTCAACACCAGGCGACTACTCGATATAGTCGGGCCCTATTGCGATCGCGTGCACGTCCGAGCACTTGATCTCGCCCGTCTGAGCGATGTCAATCAATTCGCGAGCTCCCTGGCCACCGACATCACCACCAGCAGGCTCCCTCCCCTAAGCAGCATCATCTGCAATGCCTTCTACTGGAACCTCACGGGCGACACCATCAACACCCGGGATGGCTTCGAGCAGACCTGGTAGGTCACCTACTTGGCCCATACCGCATTAGTCCTTCGTCTCTTGGGGTCCTTCGGCTCAAAGCCCGACACTACCGTCGGTCGCATCGTCCTTTTTAGCAGCGATGCCCACTGGCCCGGGAAAAACGGCCTCGAGACATACCCCCCTGCCCTCCCGGACGATCTCGACTCCTTAAGAACGGCAGCATCGCCTCCCAATGAAGTCAGCCCTGTCGGCGGGGCCCAGGGCCAAAATCCCTTAGGCTGGGGATTCCAGCGTTACGCTATCGCAAAGCTAGCAGTGACTATGTGGATGTATGCACTCAATGCACGTCTAGAAGCTGTACGTTCCTTTCTTGCATTCTTTCACTCCTTTTTCCTCTTTCTCTCATATCTTACTTAGATATTTTTATTGAATTCTCTAACTGCGGCATGACAAATGCGTATATGAATATCAGACCACATGTACTCTCCATGGTGTGACCGCGATCGCCGGCAACCCAGGAAATCTGAGCGATTCTCGTGCACTGCGGGTGAATACACCCGCGAAGCTGCAGTTCATCTCCCGGTTCGTTATCCAGCCTCTACAACCGCTGCTGAAATACAAGGATCCCACGATGCGGACCGCCGCGGAGGCAGGCATCGATGCCGCGGAGCTGGCAGTTGATCCCCAGTTCACTGGTGCGAAGGGTTACTTCACCTGGAAGAAGCAAGACACCAGCTCACCGGAGAGCCTCGATGCGGTGAAGCAGCAAAGGCTGTGGGAGAAGACCTTGGAATGGGTTGGACTTGCAGAGGAAGATTTACCTCTCTAGTTAGGAGTTATTTCTTTTGGACAAACTGAGGAGTGCGTTTGTAAATAACCTCTAACTTTCATGTCTGGATAAATTTTAAAAGCAGACTTTCAGTATATTCTTTATTCTGGTCCAATGCCTTCTCTTTTTCTTTTTTTTTTTTTTTTTCATTCAGTATCTTGTTTAGGCCGATTACGCCACTAGGGCAACCCTCATCGTTACAACTACTCACGTCAACAACTTCATTGATTGTTGCCCGGTTTGTCGGACTGAGGACCGAGTTAACTGCACCATGCTACGAAAAGCTATCTCATTCTCTGCCAAAAACACATCATACTCATGTCTCTTCCATGGTGGTTGTATACTATCTTCGTCGAACAGCATTTATCCTAAGCCGGATATATATTCCCATACCTTTACTGCCGGAAGCTGTCTTTGACATCCTTGCTTTTATGCAAGCCGCATCCCGCATATCTCGGAATAGTTTTTGTGTTTACCAGACAAGGTTTGCAGTGAGTACAAGAGAAAATACCTATTGATACCTTTGCCTTGTCTAGACAGCTACTAAACTACTTAGATACTTACAAGCTGCAGTGGTTCAGGAACCCGCGGGTCGGGCTATCAATTTTCCATTTGAGCTCGGGCTGGATTCGGGTTGAGCCACCCGAAAACCCGAACTGGAGCCAGGGTCGGGACGGGTTTTCGCGTCATGAAACCTTTTATCGCTCATCTATATAATTGTACATTGATCTTAACAATTCCCTACGGGATTCGTCTGTGCTCCATAGAAAACCGGCCAACAGAGTGGAATTATCCACTTGAGGGTTATCAGATTTCCACCCATCCACCGAAGCTGTACCTACTTTTAATTGAGATCATCGTTATTGCTCCGTTTTAGGAACTACCGGGCCTACCTAGGGAAATATAATAGGGTTGTTTGGTTGAGTTTCAGTCAGCGGAATTCAGATGTCTAGACCAGACTATCCGCCAAGATCCAGCGGGGCAGATTAGTTTGCTTTCACCGGCAGTCATTATTTTTTATCTGATCATCTGATAGGCGAGAACTTGAGAAATGTGGACGCAGTGGAGACTCTGTATGAGACTTTCACTGCCGAACTCTTGGAGCCTCCTGACTAATGTACTTGTAATCATTCATTGAGCGTTTTATACCCTAATACCCAGAGATAATATGTGTATGACTGCAGCACATTACAAATTTGTACGCTGAAAAAGGGGGTCCACATTGGTGGCTGTGTGCCATGATATCCACAGACCTACATTTGCCGACACAATATATTCCTTGCGTCACAATAGCTGGTTAGAAAGGCCGCTTTTTACCTCCGAAGTCGGAGAGCTGGGCCAGCCTGGATATATATCGATGTAATATAATGGCTGTGCACATGGATGGTGCACTATGTGAGCGATGTGTAGGGTCTTGTCGTATGTACTTCAATTATGGTCTAAAATAAAGGCATATGGTGCTGTCTTTTGTCAGTAGTGGACTCCTCTTTTGCTAAAGCATGCATTATTAGTTCTGGGATAGTTTGAAATACTCGGCAATAGTTATTAGGTAGATATATGTACAGATAAATTTCATATTCTATACTATGCAGTTCATTTAGTTTACAATAAAAGTGCTGCAGGTTTGATGCCGAACCTGCAACTCGGGTTCTATGAAAGCATACCACTATGGTAAGCTCACGAAAGCCAGGTAAATTTTATAGGTAGACTCCAACAGCATCCTCTCAGAGTCACTATAGGTCCCATTAAAAACAGGATCTGGGATAATTGTACTCGGGTCAATAGCGGAGGAAAAGATTTCCTGACTCACGTCATACACCTCTGTCGTAGCCGGCAGAGCTCCGTCAAGGAGATACTCGCGGATCGTCTTCGCCAGCCCTAAAGAACCAAGACTGATTGTGGTATGGCCAGGTCCCCGCCTTACCGACAGCTGAGATGAAGTAGGAAGCCAGCGGTGTAAGCGTACCGCAGAGTTGATAGGAGTAGTAGCGTCGTGCAGCGGATTAATAATCAAAACCGAAGTATTCTGCTTAGTGAGGATGGCGTTTGTCTCTCCGCTAATGAGCTTTGAGGCTCCTAGGTTCGGAACTCTTGGACGGGTATCTGGGAAATTGCGACAGAAGGATAAGGTGGACAGATCCGCATTCAACCATGGGGTCTGCTCGGCGAGAGAGATATTGAGGACTAATTGCGCAACTTCAGGTAATTTGGTATGGTTGGAGGGGGCGTTATCGGTGCACTGAATAGGCCATCCAGCGAAAGAGCCAGTGTCAGGTGCACTGGCGTTCACTTCTGGACCTGCTGCATCTGTCAGGAGGCTGGCGACAGGGTCGGCATTTCCTTGCTCGAGGGCGCTCACTGCCGATGCGACAGCGGGCCATGAGCTGGGCAGTCTCAAGAAGGAGAGCATGAAAAAGCTGAACATCCCAACTGTAATGGAGAACGATCCGTCTGATACCTCAATAGGGCTTTCATAGAGTGACGCTTGTAGATTAGCAAGACGCGTTGCGATGTCTGTAGTGCGATTCCCCGGGGTAGTGCGGTTTCCCGGAGCATTATTCAAAGCACAACCATCTATGCCAGCTTGTGTACAGAATGTAGCCAGATCGTTGATAGAGTCTCGCACATATAACTCATCATAGGGAAGCTGACTAGTATATGGTTGCGCATTCGCGGCAGAATCGAAAATGCCGTCAAAGACAATCTTCCCGACTCTTTCTGGGTAAGTCTGGATGAATTCGGCAGCGAGGATAGTTCCATATGAAAAACCCCAGTAGTTCAGGGTTGCATTATCTGTTCCTTCTAGGGCATCGATGATAGCTGCCATATCACGGACGACATAGGCTGTGCTGGAGGTGTATAATGCTGGGGAATTGTGGTCCGCACATGCGTCGGCAAGCTCAGCAATGGCGTTATCGTAGTCCTTCAGCGCTGCGTAATACGAGGGCATGTAGCTTTGGTTGCGGAATTGGCTATACTCTATCTCAGCCGCTGCGGGAAGCGCGGCAGATGCGTCGGCTTCCTCGCCTGCCGTGTTGAAGCATTGAAGGAGAGGTCGTGCGGAACCCGTCCCGCGTGGATCCCAGGATACGATGTCATAAAAGCCGCCTGTGATGTTGGACATCCCCTCTCCGGCGCCGTTCAAAAGGAAATCGGTTCCGGCAGACCCAGGACCACCTGGATTTGTCAAGAGAGAGCCTTTGCGCTGGGATTTAGGGACGGTGGCATTGTAGCGAGCTAATGGAATGTACGCCAACTTCCCATTTCCTGGATCAGCGTATTCGAGCGGCACTGTGAGGGTTGCGCAATCTAGGGATGGATTTGCTGTGCATGGTGACCACTGGATGCTCGCGAGAGCAGGGGCTACCTGCAAATAGCCGAGAAGGTAGAGCTTGGTAGACCACTGGCCAGGCATATCGAGCATAACCAATCCTGATGACTTAGAAAAAGCGGATGTAGGGGATCGCCGTCATGATATAGCATTTAGTGAACGAGCCAGCTGCTGAACATAAAAAAGTTTGACTTGGATCAATAGTTCCACTCACCATTCATGATGACTCGACGACCGTAGAATATCTACTCCCTAATAGGTATATCCCACCAAGTTAGGTGGATCACTAGTTCCATTCGATGCATAGATCGGCGATCTTTACTTCTGTTTGGGCTAAGCGTGTCTCGCTACCAGCTCAATCATAATTTACTCGGAAGGTAGCGCGGCAACCCGAGATTCTTCCGCAGGGGAAAAATGGGCTAGTACACGGTATTTACAACGCCAAGCAGTGGTCTTTGCCCGTCCTATGGCATCTCTTGGTGATAACCGGTATCAAGAAACGGTAACGGACTGTATCGGCTTTTAGCTCCACTAGAACTTAGGGTGGGTTAAGTGATGAGAATTTTTTTTTATGAATTGTTGTGTTCGGCCAAAACACGTGACATTTTAAAGATTTGAAATATGTACTTTTTTATCTACTTTTGTGTATCTATAATGTATGAAGTCTTAGAGGGTACAATTATATTTGCATCCAGATTATACTATAGAGTGTAAATATGGCTAAGTTGCCCAAAATGCACTCCGGAATATAGTTGTATGTACTTGTTCCCTGTTTGCAGAGGAATATAAGAGGCCCGAAGAATTTGAACTACGCACCACGGTTGTATGATGGGTACTAATCTTCGAAAATGGAATGGCTTCGCAATTAGTTTGAATATGGGCCACTGTTCGAGTAAATATCCGCTGTTGTACTCTGTCTAGTCGGACAGTACAGTCTGGAGTCGGGGGTAGACTGGTCTTCGGGCCGGGTCCGGGTTCAAAATCTAAGACCCGCCCCGACCCGAAGAGAAAGCGTACGAGAAAAATAGACAGGAGATTAAAGACAGTGTTAGGGCCTTAAAGATACTACTATGTGACAGTGAGTGCATGCCGTTGAGTACAACTAAACTAGGATATTGGAAAGAGAGTTCCACGAATTAAACTAATTCTGAGCTGTGTTGGTTCGACATATCTTAGCTAGCAGGGGAAAACCATAAGTTAGGGAATCTCTGAATCCCTGTCGCAATCACCTCGATTGTCAGTTATGAAAGTCCTGGTAACAGAATCGCTTGCTTAGAGGGCCTGGACGCCAGGCAGTTTGCATAATCTGATCTGCCTACCTGCCTGTGCGTTAAGTTGGATCACTAGAAAGGTTGTGATGAATCAAGCGTTTTATTATGGTGCTGCACTACAATTGCGCACTGTGCTATTGAATACTATGGGGAGATTATACAATGTATGACAAAATTGCTTTATGAAAACGGTTTAGAAACAGCATCACGCATACTGAGAGCTTTCTCGCCAACCCAGACATATTTCAGATTAGTGCCCAGCAGTATGGACGGAGGAACATGCATATCGCAATATTTACCTTTCCATAGTTTAGGGTTTCTTACTACAAGAAATGCGATCCTATATTCTCTATCGTAGTCGGGCATATTATATCAAGAGCAATACACAATTTATCTTTTAAATAATATGTACTAAATACAACCGCCGCTATCTTGCGCATGCCTGGAAGGTGGACTTCAACTTCTCCATATATCCACTTGAGGATCATATATCTGGCACGCGGAACCTACTGGATTTGATCATATCTAGTCTAATACTAACGCATATGTATCTCGTGTCCTCATTTGCTACTATATCCTGCTCCAACCGAAAGCATATGATGATATTATATTCATAATTAGCTTCATCATTTAGCCATGAGATGTTAGGCTCAGGATTGTATCATGTGGAACTATTTCTAACATCCAACCTCCTGACACTCCATAAATGGGAGGTTATAAGCCCGCTTGACTCAGGTTAATAGGATTCCTCTTTATACAAGCTCTCGCAGTACATTTAAACTTTGTTCAAGGCTCCTTAGCCTATCAATTGCATTTCGTAACTAATCGAGTCATCACCCAAATATCCCTGTAGCCGTAGGGGAAGCCGCTTCAGCCAGTGCTGATCCGTACGGATGCCCGCTCTAACAATTCCTGTCGTTGTCGATGACATGTATGCCGATGATGAATATCGGTATGACTTTGTACGTATTACTGAGAGCTAGATGCGTACTTGCTAATGCGTCTTCTTGTACATAGAGCCTGGCGCACATTCAGCACCAAGGAACCCACGTCGTTAGGGTGATACTGGCATGAACATCCGTGTACAGGACTCAAGAGCAACAGTTAATAATGATTACGGTAGATAACATTTGTCATTAGATCAATGTAACTTATCTACAAACTTCATGACCTTGTTCCCTGTACTACTCTTCTCAAAGCCTGACAAGTCATCGAGGAACGTAACCTGGAAAAGATGCTCGTTCTCCGACAAAATGAAAAAGAATTTTTCTAGTTTTCCTAAAAGCTCTTCCTTGGTCATGATGTGTTCGTTATCCGCCTGACGAAGCAGACGAATCTCCAACTTCGTCTGGGGAGATGACTCAAGGGAAGCTAGAATGACCTGCCACTGAAGGATTCCGGTCTTATCGCCTTGCATAAAGCTGACGATGTTCTCAAATTCAAAGTACATGCCAAACCACTTGAAACTGAACCGACGGTCGCGACCACGAAGGCGGAGGACACGGAGGTGCTCTAGCTCGGATTCAGGAATGATGGCACGGGCTTTCTCTGGTAGCGGATGGATTGATCCAACATCGCCTGTAATGTAGCGCACAAGGGGGTTTCGACGACGTACAAGAGAGGTCTGAACAATGATCCCCTCCTCGCCATCGGGCAGGGATTTTATACCAGCGGACGAATCCGCCTCAGAGGCGGAATAAGGAAGGATCTCAATGACAACCTGTCGGGTGTCAAAGATAAAGTCCATGGAACCGGGTGGACGCTCTGGGGAAGTAAGATCGGGGTCACTTAAAGCGCATGGACCTGCTTCTGCACTTCCCCAGATAGAGCATATCTTCACTGGACCCAATGTGGCCGTGATATGGCTCCGTTGAGTCTCGGTGAGTGGCTCAGACGTATATAGAACCTTGGTTAGCTTGATCTTTGCTCTCTCTTCCGCCGGAAGCGTAGAGATATGATGGACAATTTGGATGACCTGGCTGCCGTCACCAGTAATGACATTAACGTGGTAGTGGGCTAGAGCATGCACAACCTCGGCAGGTGTCATATAGTTTCCAGCGCTTAGAACGGTTGCTCCCGCATTTTCTAGAATCTCACTCAGAAGATCGAGAGACCTGCACATTGATCAGAGAAAATTCTTTAAACATGCCATATCATCAGGTTTTCCAGCGGGTGATCAACATACCGGTAAAAGTACCCGGAGACGTGGGTCGTCAGAATCCAATCATGAGGCTCAACCACTCCACAAGTGCTCAGGAATTCACCAAAAACAGCGCGCTGGTTGCGATTTTCTTTGGTGTCAGTCACAAACATCAGTGGTAGCCCACCGGAGCCTCCACCCGTGATGCTAACGTAGGAGCTACGTCTGTACTCATTTTGGGGGCTAATGTCGTCCGTAAGCCGTGCAATGGCCTTGTAACTAGATGGCTACGTGTCAGTTGTAGGGAGTGCAGAATGTGGTCTTGAAGACTTACAGATCTTTCTTGCTAACCAAGGGTAGTGAACTGAGATCAATATCCGTCGACTGTTTGCCAGCCAATTCTACGGCTGACTTGATTGTTTCCGGGGTGGGAGGGTATTTGACGGCAGGGTTATAGAAGGGGTGGATTTCGGCGACGGTGAGAACCTCTTTGAGGGAAAATGTGGCTGGAGCCATCATTCCACAGACTCAGAACAAGCAACTCTACTAAAAACCTGAATGGAAATGACGTATCTGGAGTGGGGACAGGGAGGATGACACATTGTGGTTAGGGCGCATCCCACATTCTTATACACAAGGGGCTTTAACAGCTGTTTTCAGGTGGTGTACATTGCGGAGTACATCAGTCAGTTCACAACTAGCCTAAAGATTCTGGTGACTCGACACATGAACTAAAGACATGGGGCATAAATCAGAATAAGCTGAGCGTAAGCAACGTATGAATACTAAGACATTAGAGTAGGCGGCATATCGGGCCCGGCCCGCTGGTATTGAAAAATCTGCAGCATGCCTCTGTTCAGCTGGTATGCATGTCTCGAACTAGTTCCGCATGCGCTAATTAATTTGTGACTGTAATTGTATTGTAAAGAAATTATTTACAAGCAGATCGAACACTTAAGCAGCTAAATTGGCGTGCTGAAGGGTAAAACTTTCCACAATCCAACTTAGGGTTCCACCCGGACTTGGGGTTCCCTGTCCAACGACTCCATCAAAGAACCACGTCGCAGTCTCTCCTCCTCCAGCTGAATGACCTGTGGCCACGATGGCGTTATCCGAGTCCGTGCTGAGCGCTAACGCATGGCACTAATCCCGGCTGCATGGTGCATAATGAAGTGAGTGTAGGTAAGGGGCAAGAATTACCTAATGAAAACCCGCCATCGGCTCGATCAGTGGAGGAAATCCCCTGCAGATCAAAAGTCAATCCAGATCGAGTCAGGATACCAGCCTCGGTATGCAACTACTACCTCGCTCTCTAACCGTAAAAATACCTGCCATGTTCCCTTCAGGTCTTTTTAACGGAATTTCCAAAAGCAATGAGGGATTTCAGTTAGATTATACACGCCGCATCCTGGGGGTCTGGCGTACCCCGTGCTCCGTGTAGCTATATAATATAAAAGCCAATCTTTGTAGTATATATATTTAGTAGAAGGAGTTCATATTGACTGTCGTTTTATTGATTGCTTTCGTCCTTGCTTCTATTCCAAAGATGATGACGGACATGGCTTCCGATGCTGTAATAGATAGCATCATCACCGAGAGAATCCGAAAATTGAATCAAAATTCCGTTGATATTCAACATGACTTGCCCTTTTTGATTGCCGACACAAGGCGAATATATCAGCAACATGAACGTTGGCTCCGATGTCTTCCTAACATTGCACCCTTCTACGGTCAGTTGTGGACAAACACCACCTTCATCAACATTGGGTCAAACAATTGACGAGAATTCTTAATAGCTGTAAAATGTAACGCAGACGTTCGGCTACTACGTTATCTCGCACGTCTAGGCGTCGGTTTCGATTGCGCCTCATGGGGAGAGATGAAACTCGTGCTGGACTTGGGCGTAGACCCCTCCAGGATTATCTTCGCTCATCCGTGCAAAGCGGTATCTGCCTTACAGATGGCTTCCAGGAGAGGAGTTCCGCGTACGACATTCGACAACGTCGACGAACTCGAGAAATTAAAGGATAATGCTCCCCATCTTCGCCTACTTCTTCGTATATACGCCGATGATGATACCGCTCTTGTAACTCTCGGGAACAAGTTTGGAGCTCCGTTGGATACCACCAAGGCATTGCTTCTGAAAGCGAAGGACCTTGACTTGGTAGTGGAAGGGGTCAGTTTTCATGTTGGTATGTATGAGTTCTGTTCTGAATTTAGCTTCCTTGCCCTAGCTGCACGCTCAATTCTATAGTAGCTAACAGATACAGGATCCGGAGCATCAAATGCTGATACCTTTGTCACTGCCGTACAAAATGCAAAACGAGTTTTCCAACAAGGAAAGCAGCTTGGGTTCAATATGCACGTCTTAGATGTCGGAGGCGGGTTCCAAGACTCCAACTTCGAACAAATGGCACTCACTCTCCAGAGGGCTATCGAAAAAGAATTTCCCCCTTCCACTCAGGTGATGGCAGAGCCTGGCCGATTCTATGCCCGCAGCTTCTACACTGCGGCATGCAAGGTCATCGCCCGACGCAAACAAATCGGCCAGGATAGGTTATCCCAAAGTGACATGCTGTACCTGAATGATGGGATATATGGGTGTTTCATGAATGCCGTGGCCGAGAATGAGATATACCGTCCCATCCTAGTTAGAAAGGAGACAGTGAGCAATATCGAAAGAGAGGCTGGAGAGCACCGGTATTCCGTGTGGGGCCCGACGTGTGATGGGCTGGACTGTATCGCCAAAGAAGCTACTATGGGGTGTGAAATAAAAGTTGGGGATTGGGTCAAGTTCGAGAACATGGGAGGTAAGTCCGCCGTTCATTTCAGGATTTATGTAACTTGGCAATTAACACAACCACATCACAGCATATACGGTAGCGACTTCTACACAATTCAATGGATTCCCAAACCGCTACGATATCATATATGTCGATGATCATACCACAATGAGAAGTGATAGGGAGGTTATGGCTAGTACAACGCGGATTAGGTCCGAAGCTGTCCTATAAATATTGATTACACCCCTAGCAATAGAAAACCATTTGCCGTGCTATTGGCGATGGCATCGTGCTTTGCTCTTCCCAGATTCCCCCTCGCTTAAAATGTGGGGCCCACTGTTCGTAGAATCCCTATTATTTACGTAGTTTAGCGCCGTAAATCATAGGTTCGAGAACTGGAAGAACTTTCCATTAGACGAATCGGTGGGGATACACTAACAGACACGGGATAAATCTAAAAACCTTCCAAGATGAGTTAAGTTCATATCCTATCATCTTTATAAGTATGAGCACACATAATGTTTCCTGGTGATCGCTCTAGTTGTGCCCCGCTTCAAAAACCAATGGTCCAAGGTATCGGCCAAATGTGGTATTGTGAATCCACTTGTCGAAAACTTACTTATACGAGTCACAGGTTTAGATGCCTCGCACTATGCAGTGGGTCTTGCACCATCCGGGCCTCCAAGAGTGTGGAGGTGATGATTTTGTTCTGAGACATTGCGTAGCTTCGATCTGCAAATTAGGGCTGTTGATAATTTTTCACAGCTCAGCTGAGATAGCAATTTTAGGCAAATGTTCTCCAACACCCCCGCGGCCTAGATTAATTTTTCAAAATTTAGTTTATTTATTTATTCATTTATTTCTTTTCTTTTCTTTTCTTTTCTTTCTTTCTTTCTTTTTTTTTTCTTTCAGAATAGATTACTGACAGGCATCGGGGCTGACTGTGACTCCGCACTTATGATTAGTTGTGGCTTCAATGGTACATCCAGCTATGCAAGTAGGTGGCAATGAAGCTTAGTGCATATTTTGACAATAATAAAACATAATAATCTTGTAACAAACAAAGGACGAAGGTTAAAGACATATGGGCTGAATTTAGCCCCAGCGGCAACTGACACCCCTCTCTAGCGATCCTCGGTCCTGAAATAAGATGGGGTCGAAATAATAACTTTGTCTACTATGTTGTTTTACATTTTCTCTTGTCTTTAGTCACTACTTGTTTGTACCGCACTTCCACATAATGAAGATTCCAACTCCCCAGCAGCTCCAGCAACTCCACGTCCCTCTTGGCGGGGGAAATTATGAGCCGGTAGCAACTTATGACTCGACGAAGGCCACTTATCTCCAAGACCAGGAGGCTCTGCAAGAAAACCTCGTGCGGTTATGCTCCGCCAACGGGTGGCACAAAAGTTCTAGAACAGCCTGCTCTCCTCGGCCGGTTCTAGTCAGTTCAGAACATCAACGCCGATGGAGGGAGCTTCATGAAGCTCTAGTCCTAGCTATCACCGACATTGTCGAAAGATGGCTGACAGACTCAGAGGCGAGGTTCCCGGAACGGATGCCTTTGGAGCCAGAGGAGGAAGTTCTACTGCGCGTATGCTATCTAGAATACCCACCATTGCGGCGCAACAGGCCTAACATCAAAATTGGCTTAGTGGATTGACGAGCAAGTGCCTCACAACCTTCCCCAGTACCGAGACTGTCGGGGCTCATGGAGGCCTGACTTTCTCGTTGAGGACGATAATAGTGAGGAGAGTTCCGGGCCTGTCGAGAACTTCCGCATCAGTGAGATTAACGCCCGGTTCTCCTTTAATGGCTTGATGTATGCCACATGCGGACAACATGCACTCCATGATATGGGTATTTGCGACCAAGGCAATGGCCTGGTAGGCGCCACTGATCCGGCGAAGGTAAGTTAACAATATACGACTTCTAGCTTTTCCTGTCACGATCTTCACAGTGTGCGTGTGCTGTAAGCTGACAGAGACCAGATGCTCAATGGCCTCTTAAGCCTCTTCCAGCCCAATCTTCCATTGCACCTTCTGAAGGGTGATGAAGCTGGGATTGACATCCACATGGTAGTAGACTTCCTCACCCGTTACTTGGGAATAACTCCCCGATTTGTTCTGCCTGCAGATCTGAGGCTACTACCGGACCCCGAGGCAAAGGGGGGCTACAGACTCTGCTGTGTGGTTAAGAATCCGGATAGCTGCCCCAACTCTTCCTCACTAATCCACCATAATGGAGAGGCCCTAGAGGAAATTCATCAGGTCGGTCTGGAGCTTCACCAACGGGAGATCCGTGCCTTAGAGCCGGAAATGCTCCGGCAAATCAGTCTCAGGTGCTTCAACGACTTGCGTACTATTCTGCTCGTTCACGATAAGAGAATGCTTGGGATCGTCAAACAAGAACTTGGCCGTTTAGTGACAAGAAATGTTCTTACATTGTCCCAGGCTAAAGTTCTCGATAAGGGCATCCCAGAAACAATCCTCCCGGGGTCGCTGGAGCTTGACCAGGCAATTGCACACTGCAAGGAAATGCCAGACCTAAAGAATGAGTATATTCTCAAGCCCATTCGGAGCGGAAAGGGTGACGGGATTGTGTTCGGCGAGGATTTGGACTCAAAGGAGTGGATTTCAAGATTGGAGGGCTTGCGGTCCGCTCAATTGATTCCGGGCGGTGGAACCTGTATTGTCCAACGCAAGGTCAAGCAGATTTTGTACGACGTGGTGTTGAGACCGACGGGCGAGAAAACTAGATACCCGCTTATTGGAACTTACCACTCGATCAATGGTGAGTTCCTGGGAGTTGGGGTTTGGCGCAGCAGTCCGGATCGTATTTGCGCGATCAGTCATGGAGGTGCGTGGACGGTTTCGGTTATGCGTGATGAATAGCACTTGTTTGATCCATACGAAGTATTCATTTTTATTTCCTATTAAAATCTATGTTTTTCGAATCCTATCTATCTTCTACTCTGTCCCCTTGAGGTGGAAATGATTTGAATAGTTGTAAAGAATCTGTATGGAAGTGTACGTCATATTTCTAAAGATATAACTATAGACTCCGTTAACGTAGTCTAAACCTCTGGCCGTTTGCAATGGATACGTGTGAGGTTTGACTGAATGGTCGTACTAATGTGGCGGCGCGAGTCGTATACGAGAACCTTCCCAGACAGTAAACTTGATGCATCCCAAGAATACATCTTAGAGAGAAACGCGTAACGCATGATCGTAACTTCCATATGTGATATCTGCGGAAAGGCCGTCTTCCGTTGTCACTTCAGCTGAATTCATGCTGAACTCAGTGTTGAACGCATGTATCTACTGTACCCTGCAACATGTCCAGGGTCTACATTAGCAGCAGGGCTAGTGTCGCTAGGGACTCAGCTGCAAGCCCATGTCTTAAAGTCCTGACTAAGTGGCAACCATTAGCGCAAAAAAGGTTGATATGACTTTTTCGGCTCATGGACCCTGTGGATCCACGGTTATGTGGTATCATATCCCATGCATGAAGCATACGATCCAGGAGACCAATTCCGTAACGCGACCAAATTGCACCCTAGAAAATCATTTCTATCCACAGGAAGGAGCGGCGTAAAAGAGCTTTCCTGGGCATAGTGTTTGGGCCCCATTTCAGCTACTTCCCGAGCATTGGCCCCGCTGGCCCTCAGCTGAACTAGCTTGTGGCTTGACTTTTAGTATATAGTGACCATCACACTGCCGTACCTCGAATATTCGTATCTCTCTTTGTATCAGATCAGATAAACTGAGCAAATCATCTGTCATCCTATTCATCTTTACAAATACCTTAGTTCAATTTATCGTTTAATACCTCCAATTTCGTTGATTCCGGCCTCCGTGTTTCAAGACGAAGAGAGCCTCACAAAAATAAAAAAAAAAAAAAAAATGCAACAATTCGTACGCAATATTCAACCCACCAGAATGGTGGACATAACTACACGTGAGTCGAACACCTTCAAAGATCCTAGTTGTGATGAAAACCCTAATGCAGAGAAGAGGCGTCCCGTGCCCTACCGCACTTAATAGTCAGTGACCTCAGCTGCGCAACGCGACCAAGCCACGTTGCAGAAGTTTCGAGCACCCTCCGGAAAAGCGGCATTCTCAAAGTCAGTTTACAGTTCAAAGACGACGCTAGCAAATATCTCCAAAATCTCATTCTCGGTCTCCACAAAAACCATGGGCACGGATTGCCCATTACACATAGTGCATCGCGCGGTTGGTTCTGGGACATCCGACCAAATAGCACGACATTCCAAACCCCATCTCATCAAGCGCGGTCCGAGACCATGCAGGAATTCCCTTGGCATACGGACTGTAGCTACGAGGAGGCCCCACCCAAATACTTTGCGTTACAGGTTTTACGGGAAGATCGATGTGGCGGCGGTACGCTCTCGGTAATGAATGTGGGGAAGCTGAGCTCCATGCTCTCTCCGTCTACATGTGCTGCACTGCTAAGACCCGAATTCCGCATTGATGTTCCTCCCGAGTTCGTGAAAAGCGACGCTAGTCGACACATTATTGGTAGCCTAATGGCTGCTGACTCGAGTGGCGCGCCAAGTATGCTGCGTTTCCGGGAGGACATCCTCACTCCTCTGAGTGTGGAGGCTGCAGCCGCGCTAACGGAGTTAAAGGATTGTTTGTTGGGATTGGAGGTGCAGGCGGAGACGCTCCATCTTACGCCAGACTGTTTACCTCGGGGTTCTATCGTGCTCATGGATAACTACCGGTGGCTTCACGCGCGAAATGAAGTTATGGACCCCGAGCGGCACTTGCGCAGGGTGCGCTGGGATGCGAGCCCATTTCCTGCCGTGACTATGTAGCCCTTTTCGTTGGTCAGAGCTGGATGTGCGCTGGTGGAGCCTCGGCAGTAGGGTTCGTAATGGTCGCGGAATTATATGTATAAAAAAGTGATTATTATGGAGTACAGTTCTTATTCAAGAAGCGTCATTTGAATTTAACTACGAATTTTACTGGTTCATTGTCATAGTGGCTCGGAAAAGTAAACGACTCCTCCAGAATTGATCGCCGTCGATCAGCTTAACCTCCCGAATCGCATAGTTCCTTGGCACCTAAACCAACGCAACTTTTGTTCGACGAGAAAAAATGATACCGGACAAGACCTTAAATACTGTAATACCATCATGCTACTATAAGGACCAGTCATGCGGTTTCTTCAAAAGAGCTGTAATTATATTTTTCTAGTTCACAGGTTCATCAGGAATTCTGGCGCACAGGTCTACAGCGGCTAGAAACTGCGTGTCATAGGTGGAATTACAAATGTCTTGGAATCTTACGCTGCGTTTCATTCGCAAGGAAGCTAATCCCTCAGTATATTATTTAGTACCTTATGTACCTAACATAATGGATATGTAAGTTCGATGCATAGCGTGCGGAAGTGCGCTGATGATACCTTCCTTTGCCAATTGATATATCGCCGACCACCCCCCATAACCTTGACGATACATTGGACATTGTCTCAAATTGACGATTTTCTGCAGCTGTCCCCTCGGCCTTCTCGTTAATTTCTCCTGTTTCTGAAATAGTGCGTTATTTGTATTTATAAGCCCATAATATGCGGATGCGCCATAGCCGCTGAGCACTCACCATATGTACGAACATAATAGGCTAAAAAACGAAGGATCAAGTCACTATATCCCAAAGTAGACATTGTAAAGTGGATTTCGGGTGGGCCTCTTTTTTGTACTATCTAGGACGATGAGTTTAGGAAGTAAAAAAAAAAAAAAAAGAAAAAAAAAAACAAAAAATAACCTAACAATGTGGAATGTACGGGACCTAAGTTAATTAACTTTAGTAAGGTGTTCTATCTTAGCTTCTTAGGATCAAGATCGTCTGTTCGGTAAGCTGACCGCTAACTCAAGATTGTTTGATCGATCGTCGAGCTGACTCGGAGCTGTCCTATCATCTTTGTTCAGCTTGGAATTACCCCACCCACCACACAAGAAGTGATCACCTGGCGAGATTGCCAAGAAGCGTCAGTTCAGCTGTCACAGATGCTTCCTTCGTGCAGGACAGTGGCAAGATTATTTGACAGTGCACCAGCGTCGGAGATTGCCGTCGAACGATCACCCTAATAATGCATAGTATGAACATGGGTTGGGATTACACGGCAGAAGCACAGACTTACTAACACTACCGAAAAAGGGAGCTCCACCTTTCTGCAGCTACGGCTGGAAGCTCCATTCTAGAAAAGCATATTACCGAGAGTTTCCGCTTTGTGGGAAAGGTTTGCAGATCAATTTCCCTAAATTTTAGATCAACACGCGAAAGCTCGTCGCCTTTTCTAGTCGGGTTTTGAAGATCTGTGCGCAGTTTTCACCAATCACGACGCTATATGCAGTCACTCGGCTGCAGCGTTCAGCTCCATCTTGCTCCAGGCGATGGGGAAGCAACCTTACATCTGACATTAGGGGCAGGGACTATCGTTACTACGGAAACACCCATGTGCAAGCCGAGCACACCATTCCGGATGGCTAGATTTCAGAGCGCATGTTATCCGGACACTACTTTAAGTATCCATCTGTGGTGGGTTCACTGACCTAGAAGGGGCTATCCGCGTACATCCCTATCGCTGAGTGAGATCTTTCGCCAGCTTCAGCTCATTATTGTCATGATATCTATTAGGTGACTCCAGCTTTTCGCGCAGGCATTCAATATCCGTCACATCCTGAGCGGCAACTAAAGCCTTCGCTTTCTGACTTCATGGCCCTTTGTCTTATGGAGTAGGTTGCGAACCATAAAATATGATAATATCCGGGAACGTTGATTTCTGTGTACGACTTTTCTCTTTATTATCTTAGGACTACGGCGTACTGTATTAAAAATATATACTTTACAGATACCTCCCCTTACTTTAAAATAAATTACTTAGGAACCTATACTTCTCCAAAAGCTACAATAACTAAAATTGTCAGTTTATATTTACCCGATGTCTTTTTCAGTGGAACAGTTCACCTGAGCCACCGTGGAGAATTACTATTGATCGTCATCTTTGTCTAGCTGAAATGGGTTGTGTGGTGGTAGCCTAAGTTTTAATGTTTTCACCATACACTTAAAGTCAAGCCGCATGACATGGCTTTTGCTTTCTGGAAGATAATGTAGACCTATATATGTCTTGCTCTCCTCCCTCAGCCCTGGAATACATTAGTCTCCTTTAGAATAAAGTTTCCGCCAACGGACTACGACTACCTAACGAAATGGCTATTTTGAAGAGTGATGCTACATCTAGACTTCATAAATTTCCGAACGATCCAATATTTACTCGACTTCGCAAACTCTACGCAGAGAGACCAGGAGTGCTGTTTCACGATGAACACGGTATTGATGCCGGCTATAGTGACCTGATCAGCGATGTTATACACATGCGTCAGGTCCTGCGAGAGCAGCTCCCAAGTACTGTATTTGGCGAGGATGGCCTGCTACAACCAGAGGCTCCTTCCATTGCATTTCTCGCATTCAATGGGTACTACTTCATTGTGAGTTTTCTGGCCATTGCGGCCCTGGGAGGCATCTGTGTGCCACTGTGTAAGTTAAGCACTCTGTTCAAGTCAGTGTTGGAACTCTAACGACGGCTGGTAATAGCAACAAGCCTTATTCCAGAAGAAGTCCTCTATCTTCTGAATAAGACGAATGCAAACTTTATCCTTATAGATGAAGGGTGTTCTGAGCTAGGATTGAAAGTTAAAGATCATGCCCGGGACCTGGCTAATCAACAGTTAACCATACATCCGGTAACAAGAGCGAGGCCAGGCCCCTGCCCCAAGTTGGAAATTGATGAGCAATTGACCTTTCCCCCAAAAACTGGATGTCTTGCTCTGTTTACATCGGGGACAACCAGTTCTCCAAAAGCAGTTCTTCTTCCTCGCGAATTATTTCATTCCTTACAGGATCCACTGGACCTAGACGGTCTCTATCTATCTACCAGCTCTGTACATTGGATAGGAGGCTCAACTGGCCTCATAGACAGTGTTCTTTGTGGACAGAGATTACATATCGTGAAGGGAGAATGCGGAGCTGCAAAGCGATGGGAACTTTTGAAAGCAGGAACAATCACAGAGTTGTCCGTGTCCCCGACAACTCTGAGAGAGATGAGGGATTACTATAATGAAAGTATCTCTTGCCTTGCCCCAGAAGATCGTGATGAATATATCAACGGAGCGCGAAAGCTAGAGGTCATATTCTCAAGCGGCTCGCCACTTAGTCCTTCTACACGGCAGTTTTTCGTAGATTTGGCCAATACGCCAATCATGAATGGATATGGAATAACTGAAATGGGTGGAGGTGTCATAATTACCCCAGCTGATTCAGAGTTCACAGAAGTAGGTACAAAACTTTAGCTTTATCTAGCTTTCTTGCTGACCAGTCAGGGACTTATTGGCAGGCCTATGGCAGGAAAAACAGTGAAGCTCTCCAACGGCGATCATGGCGAAATTCTAGTCAAACATCCCAATATGTTTATAAAGTCAGAATACTCGATTTCGTCCCATTTCCACGAAACCATTTACTTACACTGAATATAGATATATGAATGACGAAGCAGCCACACGTGCCGCATTTGACAAAGATGGATTTTATAAAACTGGCGACTATGCCCACCGCGTTGGAAATGATTACTTTTTCGATGGCAGGGCTTCCTATGACTGTACGTATCTCTGGAATTGTCGACCTACACTCTAAGATAACCTAATAATGCAATGCATGCGTGTTTAGGGGTTCGGTTTCATGAATACACAATATCTGTACTGGAGCTCGAGAACCGTCTGATGGATCTTCCATATATTTCCGAAGCCTATGTTATCACAGTTCCGGATGCCGAAGCTGGTGGATTGGTGGCAACGCTTGTTCGACCTTGTAAGCAAAATATAGACGGAAAACAGTACAGCGATATTACTCTGAGACGTATACGCAAGGACCTTGCTGCCGCTAACCTAGTCGCATACAAACTGCCTCCCCTTTTGCGGGTTCTCCGAGACGAGGAACAAGTCCCCCGAACAACCTCCGGCAAAACGTTGAAAAAAGAGGCTCTCCGGAAGTACTTTCACATATCGGGATCCATGCCCGAGGACTATGCTGTTGAGGGTGTGGAGTACTGCGGAAACCAAATCGAGGAGTCTGCTTCGACTCGTGTATTTGATTGGGGGTTTTTATAAGGGTACGAGTAGGGCTATGCGGAGATCAGAACTAGATGTTTTTGGCCTGTATTCATATACTAATTTGGGAAAATTAACTTTGCCTCTGGGTGGTGTAGATATCATAACAGGTGGGGACTCAACCGATGCTCTCACAAAGCTATGGATGGTCTATATAAATGAGGTTTGAGACAGATTGTAGGTTTCCTTAACGACAAATCTATTTGGCGATTGTCACTGGATTGACGCTGCTGAATCTGCGCCATAGCCATTCTCCAATCCGTTGATCTGAGCATTTGTGTAATGTCGTATCCCCTGCGACTCGAGCCCTCAAATATGTACAGAACTACCATGGGGACGTACAACGCATTGACAACCCCATACAGCGACACCGGCTAGTTTACGCACATCGTAGACATATTGGAAGACATAAAGAGGGAGAACAGGGGTTCGAGATATCCGCCTTGAAACCAGCCCTCGGGGTCTTGTCCGGAGAGAAAGCCAATAAGCCCGCCTGCTCGTCTGCGTGCTGTAGTAAACCTGAAGGGCCCTCCGATATTTTGCCTGGAGTAAACCCCGTTAGGCCTGGACCTGATATATTGACGTCAAGAGTATTGAATATCGCACACATATATGAGCCCGGTCAATTCATGAGGACATTTCAACAGTTTTCTGACATTTAGCTGACCTAAATGAAGAAAACAGGTATCCATCCCTAAGAGGAGCCTGACCATTGCATAAAATCCAAAAATACACAGAGTGGTTCCACAGTACGTTCTCTTTTCGAAAGGGACGCGGTCCACCCCGGGAAACACGTTAAGAGGTACCGTACTGGATCACCTGACGCACGTCCCCACCTGCCGCACGGATTTCTATATACACCGACTTTTTGACTTCAACTTCAAACCATCACAACTCCGTCAATATGGGTTCAATTGATGAGGCGCTTGCTTTTTTAAAATCCCTAGATCCAGGAGAATCATTTAAATATGCGGAAGTAGCCAAAAGATTCGGTGTTGATCGTACAACACTCTCAAGGCGCCACCGGGGTGTTATGCATTCAAAAGAGAATCAATATGAAAACCAGCGATTACTCAACAGCCAGCAAGCCAAAACTCTTATAAGTTATATTAAT